>NW_025776551.1:0-142913 GCF_021130785.1 Homalodisca vitripennis
AATATTGCATTGTTAAATAATGAACAAATATTATTGTGCAAACTGATAACGTTTTCTACACTTTATTTTTATTGAGATTTTTGTAACTAAAATAAATATATATATATATCATATACTTGTCACGTCTCTTATAAACTTATAGTATCTCATATATATATATATATATATATATATATATATATATATATATATAATATACTTGTCACGTCTCTTATAAACTTATAGTATCATTCATATAATATATATACTATATATATATATATATATATATATATATATATATATATATAATATATATATATATATATATAACCTCAATAGATTGTCCATGACAGTTTTAGTATAGCCATGGATCCTATAAAATTCTTGTGAGTTGAGTATAATATAATTTCATCCTTCGTTTTCATTCACTTGGTTCTCGAGATGCTCATTTGACCATTTTGTGTCATTTTAATATTAGTTAAAACCATATGCAGCCATAACGTTTTCTATAAAACTAATGTAAACACTGTTTTGTATATATGGCTTTGACCCCAGGTGGCTGTTCTGTAAACTCGAGCACTTTTTACTTATTACGAAACATTTATATATTTTTTCATAATTCAGAACTACGAGCATAACATTTAGCCAAAACACTGCAACTGATAGATTAGTTTATGTAAAAGGAGGATATAATTAGAATAACAAAGAATACTAATATTTCTGAAATAATTTGTTTACTCAAAACCAATTTTCGTTTATGAAAGTTTATCAGTTTATATGCTGTATTGGATGTATAAAAAGTTGGTAAACTATCAGAAACATTTTATTATCTGAAATATTATAAATTTTCAAGTGCTATTCTTTTTCAAATACAAAAACAAAGATGGTCAATTTTCATTTATGACTACGCTGTACTGCCTGTAAGAATTAGCTGTTTTGTCTGAATAAAAGTGCTGCTTGTGTTGAAATTATATGGCTTCCACTTTATGCGCGGTTAAATAAACTTACCTATATGAATATTCAACACACCTGTCACTACCAGGTATTTATAGGTACTTATATAATACATAAGGGTGCAGTTTGAAACTTTAGTTATTTTTGGGACTCAGTTTCAAGAGAAGGTTACTTTAGAAGGTTATAGCAAGGTTACTCATGTCCTTTAATAGTCTCAAAAAACATTTTTTTTCAATCTTTGCCTTTTATAGGAAGACGAATCTATGTTAAACCTACCTGTGAATAAAGGTAATGTTATGGTAGTATAGGGAATATGTTTAATTTTAAAAATATGCAAACTTGATCAGTATGGATAACCCTTACAGACAGGGAATTATTTTCCAAAAATCATTCTAGCAATATTTAGATATATACACACAACCGTGTATTTAATAATTAATCCTTTTATAATCCATGTACCTATTAAAAAACATAGTATTTTAATTATTTAAATCATAAAAATATTTTATTCTTGATTGATTAAAATAAATCCCTTTCCACCATCGCGACGGTATTTGTAGAAATGTATTTTGTCATAACTCATTCATTTAAATATAGATACAAAGTTTTGACGCTCTAGAAGGCGCTATAACAACAAGTCATTTAGTCTCAGAGGCTTTCAATAAAAGAGACATTTTTCAATTAATTCTAAAATAAGTGTGTATTTATTGTATCAGATTGAAAGAAGTATGACAATACTTTGGAAATATAGTAACTTCAAACCTTGAAGTATAAAGCTATTTGTCATATTTATGGTTTATACTTCTTGCATACAAACGTACATGCCTAATTAATCCCTCTATGAAAATTATTAATTCCAGACTACACACATTATCCTGCCGAACTTTCTGAAAAACTAAAAACATTTATAAATGCTAAATATAATGTTTTAGAGATAATCAGCGTTAATAATGCAACTAAGTCTGATATAACTGGCTGATACATAATAAATAATACTATTTTATTCAATATTTTACGTTAGTTTACTCAGAGAAGTGTTGTACATTTAACAGCACAGTAAATTAAATGGCAAAAAGTAAAATATGTTTAGACATGTGTAAAAATACGAAATTTCAAAAAATGTTTAAATCATTCTTCAAAAATAAAATCTATATATCAAACCTAATTACCAAGAAAGGTTATTAGCAACATAAACGTACTTTTTAAAACATTTCTGAAAACATCTTTCATTAACATAAAAGACGTGTTAAAATGAATAGTATGTTCAAGATTTCAAACTTTAACTTTATAATCGCTTCTTCTTTTATTACTCTTTATTTGACAGGAGTAAACAGGTTACCAAGACAATCAACACTTTAAAACACTATACTTCAGTGGCAATTGTCGGAATTATTCCTCCAATCAGAAAATATTCTGCCTTAGTATCAGTATCCAATATAAACTGATAATGTGTCTGAAAGACTATACAACTTTTTATATCATGGTTGTTAACTGAGTATTATATCGTCATATATATATATATATATATATATTATATATATATATATATATATATATAAAGGGCTAAATATATATACCAGTTCAAAGTTGTAGATATTGTACTGTCTACTCGCAATTTTATATACGCGCATATAAATGTTAAGAAGTAGTAGATAGTTACTTTGAAAAAGTTTGAAAGCGAAGGACTCTTCTAAAGTAGACACTTATTATTCCTTTAGGCCCAACTCGACATTGCAAGGCTGAACCTTTTAATGGGCTTAATAAAAAGAAAAGTTTGGACTAAGTACGTTTTCCAGAGTGCCAGCTTTAATTTACTGCTTTCAAGTTTCGAATCATTGATTCGTTTTACTTCATTAATCGATTGAGTAATCCACTAATTAACCAATGGTAAATTATTGCCCAGGCAGATGAATACGTCATAAGTATAAAGTGCCAAACAAAGCAGAATAAAGTCATGTAACAATTATTAAATACTGTATATAACCTTTTTGCAATGTATCATGCAATTCCGTATAAATGAGTATGTGTTTACCTTGGCATATCGCTTGCATTCTAACAATAGAAAACCTCTGAATTTTGATGGTATTTTAGTCGGCAGCTGTCTCCAAAATTCTCACAGACAATTTTTCTATATACGGAGTGTTCACAAAAGGGGGTGTCAAAACCTTCTTTGAATGATCATTTCAAACAAAAAATGTTCCTATAAATATAATTCGAAACATTAGTCGCTTAACTGCTAGCCGCCATTTTGTATTTTGTATAAAGAAAATTACGTAAAAAATTGTTTTGATAGAATAAAATTAAGTTACAAAACACCGGAAATCACCAAAGCTATAACAATTCTTTAGAAAATTCCAATCCAGAAAATATTTAATACTATTTTGGTTCTATTAGAGCTTATTCTATTTTTACTATAATCATCTTACTCTTAACAACGTTTATTAAAAAAACGTTATACTTAAAAATGCTCATGTCTTTTGGTATTATTTTATTAGTAGTTATTGTATATAAAAACTAATTGCAACGCCAAGGCTCGGGACGTTGCTATGCATTTACTAAGTAGTACTACCATTTATTTGATCTTTGACCAGCAAAATGAATTTATTTAATGAAGATTTAGACATAGAACTGGAAAATACCGAAGAAACAGACATAATTATTTTAAATGTCCAATTGGAATAAGCGCTAAAGTATAAAGTTATGTGCTTCGAAAATAAATTTATGTATTCTGTAATCATTGTTTTGCACACGGTGATGGTTTTAGAAAATTAATTAAGTAAATGGCGATTCACTCTTTATAACAGTTAAAAATAAGAGTTAAACTAAGTTGCATGCCTTATGTTTGATGTTTTATGAAACAATGTTCTGTGGTAATTTTAAATGCGAATATTTAAGCAAGGACAAATGAATTATTATTCTGGCAGTCAAAGACTTTACGCTCTTTGGTCAAAGTCTAAAAATTTGGTGTAAAATATCAGGCCTTGACTATGATTAAAGATATTTTATTGAAAGTGTCTTATTTAAACTTAGTTTCATTTTAAAAGATCTTTGAAGGCAAAGCACATAAAGCATGCATATGATTTAATTCTAGAGCTGTAACAACTTCAAATCTAAGCATTGTATACAAGATGAGACAAAAGGTTTAGTGACCCTTTCACTTGTTCACAGAAGGGCGATTGTGTATAATTAATTTACAACGAAGAATAACAGTTTTCATAGGTCCATTGTATGAAAAACTGATTTCCCAGCCTCTATGAATTAAAATCTAAAATGCGAAAAAAATGCGATTAAACCATTCCGTAGTATACTAACATTTAATTTTTGTGAGTTAGAGTGGCTTGAGTTATTTGCTATAAACCACATAACAAATAAATAAAAATATCAGTAGCTCCTCTTAATTTAATTTAAAATTAAACTAGTATCGCCATTTGTTCCCAGTTTTGCTTTTGATATGAAAAAGTGTTTCACCATACAAAAAAAATTATGTTTGCTTTGTCACTATCTCCTGTTGTATCTTTTTCGTTACAAGTATATGGAAAGAGAATTTGAGTGTTTTTAGGTATTATGTATTAAAAAGAATATTAAATAACGTTAAATCCTACATAATTTTAGATTAAATAGGTTGAGTTAGTTTAGCTGTTATTTATAACATATAATTGTATGAAAATATATCATAATTTATTAATTAATGTATCAATAATTAATAATAGAGTTCAAAATTTCGTGATGGAAAACAATCACTTATTGTTAATACTAATGTTTATAAAGAGATGAAATGAAGGAAACAGGATTTTTTCCGGACATTTGCCATCGTTCAGTGAAACAATAACACTACGTTTCGAGATCTGCAATCTGATCTCTTCTTCAGGTAAAGGACTAACCTAACACATAATTACAAACTAGGTTAAAATAAACAAATCTTACTAAATAGAAGAGTAGGTAGAAAGTACAACATTAGAAACCGCGTTTAAAACACACAACACTCTTAGACAAAGTCTCGTAAAAACAAAACCAAAAAATGGCACACAGGATTCCAAAAACTGTGTTTACAGTATAAAATGTAGCTGCAATAGGGAATACATAGGCGAGACAAAAAGACCACTAAACGTAAGGATAAAAGAACACAAAGAAAACACGAGAAAGGGTTTCACAGAAAAGTCAAAAATTGCACACCATTGTTGGTCCGAAGACCATCATATGAATTGGGATGAAGCCCACATAATACATCGGGAACCACATTTCTTCAAAAGGAAATTAATTGAGGCAACATACATTAAATTGGCAGACCAACCAATCAGTCAACCATCAGTCGAGATTAGGCCGCTTTGGTTGCCAATTCTAAAAAATAATGAACTAAAGAGAAAACCAAAAGTATCAAACGGATCGGATATTAGTAATAAACCAATGCGGAGTCACAATATGGTTTTAAGAAGTTCATCTCGCATGAACCAATAATAACGAAAGGGCCCATTCCTGTTCCCCTTCCCTTGTATTTCCGCCATCTTGTTTTAGCCAGCCGTCACGATTGCCATTGGCTAGTCCCTCTGGTCAGTCGTAGGTGGCTAGTAGACGAGTGAAGACGTATTGTGACTTTATATTCCGTAGTTTAGTTTTAATGATTAGTGTTTTTGTATAGTTTTGTATTAAGTGCATGTCTTTAGTGTTAGTGAAGTTGACAACAACATGTAGGTTGTGATTCCTGACTTAGGCGTGCCACAACGCTTTAGTAAGATTTGTTTATTTTAACCTAGTTTTGTAATTATGTGTTAGGTTAGTTCTTTACCTGAAGAAGAGATCAGATTGCAGATCTCGAAACGTAGTGTTACTGTTTTCTTTGTTTCACTGAACGATGGCAAATGTCCGGAAAAAATCCCTGTTTCCTTCACAATCCTTCCATCGTCAAAAATAACCTTTTAAAAAAAGGAAAGAGATGAAATATTTTTGTAAATATACAATTTGCTGCGTTATTCATTGCACGTTTCTTAATGCACAGACATGGAAAAAGCATCAATTATTGATTTTTTATACTTAAGAAACACAAACTATATATATATATATATATATATATATATATATATATATATACAGTTTTATATCTATATAAAACTTCGTACTCGATGATAGATAGAAAGAAATAAGATTTTTTAGTCCCTTGAGTGATAAGTTTTGCTAACGATCAGGAAAAAGAGATTAAATGAATTAAAATAATTTGTACTTGTATTAATAAAATATAAATTCAGTTTTAAATTATCTATTTCTATTTCATCATTGCTTTTAATTAAATTAGGAATATTTTCACTCAAATTGATCTAATTTACTTTTACTATATACCTTATATATTAGTATATCGAAAATTTTGGGTACTAATAAAATGTGTTACTCAAAGAATAATTTAACTGCCTGGACACTTTTTCCAACCACGCTGTTCATTAAAAATTGACTTTTAAAAAGTATACAGAAACAATAAAATAGAATGTTTAGATTAAATATAAAGGAATTGCATCAAATTTAATGAGATACTCAATAACCATTTAGGGACTTGCTTAAAAAAATATCCACTGTAACCTTCTAGTTGATTACGTGCTGAATCTGCCATGCTGACGTTGTCATTGTTTATAAAAATTACTAGATAGTTGATTTTCCAAGATAGTTTGAAAATTTAAAGAATGTGATTGGGAAAGTAACAACATTTATTGATTATAACATATTAAAATCAATAAAGATTGATTTTATTATATGATCTTAGGAACCAGATATACTCGATTTATAAATTTGTCTAGAAAATCTCTATTGGTTTTTGAAATTGACGAGATTTGATTCAAAATTCAGCAAAGCCTTACTGCTTTAAGATTTCTGCATTAACATGGTATTAATTATTCATTAAAATGTCACTATCACCATAGTGTTAAGATTAAATACATTGCAAAACCGTCATAAATAAAAAAAACTGTATACCTGTCTGAACATATTTAATTCTGAAACTTATAAAAGTATTTACTTTTAGGGATGGAACTAATTTCGCTCGCAAAGTATAAGGAACGTATAATCAGTTGAAATACAATAGTTTGCCTCCAATTTCACATCTCGCGCCTTTGCAATTATTTTACCAATATAAATTCTGAAATTTTAGACACTGTTTAACCAATACTCATGTAACTCTGTGATTAATATCTAAGTTATTTCATATGTGCATTCAACGTTAAAATTCCGAGATCGACTATATTATACTAGAATTGCTGCAGAAAGTTTGTAAAGACAATTTTAAAAGTAGAACCAGGGTATAAATATTTTACACAATTGTTTCAGACAGGAAAAAGTGCTATTATATTCAATTTACTACTTTATATAATAAAAATTGTATATACTCATACTAGTGATTATTTCACATGAACAGGATAGTGACCTCGGGACCACGATGTCCAATGTGGGTGAAGGTAAGGCTCTCGCGCTGAGCCATAATTAACATACGTTTACAACCGTATTAATTTAGATAAGAAATTATCAACTCTTTAAAGATAAACTTTAATCCAATTTTTATTTTTAAAAGCACTTACTTTTCCTATTCGTAAAGTCATTTGCATGAGCATTAACAGGCTTAAATTAAATGATCGTTTAAACAAAACAGTAAATAATTTTATAGGAATTCTATACATTTTATTTGAAGTTGTATTATTATTATTAGGAATGTAAAACAACCTGAAGAAATTCATGGAGAATATAAACAATAGAATGGACTATTAAGTAATGAAGTAACCTGCATGACGACTTTTGTTAAAGTTTAGGTAAGATATTTCTGGAAGAAATATACTTTATATTTACTGGAATTTGAGGAAGAGAGTGCAAATAATATCGTCAGCGAAATACTAATTTGGTAATTAAGGAAGTTTCACCGCTGTAATCTTCTTAGAAATAACTTAAACTTCAGTTTATGGAGCAAGTGTAGTTAGTATTGTCTATTACATTATAAGCGCTTGTTCACGGACAGTGTAATTAGAGTTTAAATACCCTCTAATGTAAACTATTTGAAGATAAAATTTCATACACTTACTTGCGTTATAAAACAAGTCGTATTTATCACTTTTGTATATTATATAATCATGTGTTTTCTCTTGTAACAATTACAATGAGTGCATATATGTACGAGTACATATGTCCCTTTTTATGTGAAAAAAATTATGATAAATAAGACGTTTAGAAAAACTAACTGATAAGATAATTGGAATGAAAACTAAAGTACGATACTAGCTTGAACCTGCCGTTGGTTGCCACGTACACGACCGAGGATTTTCCGTGCCTATCTGTTCATGCATTGTTATGTTAACATATGTTTCTAAGTTGTGTCGAACTATTCACATCCAATTTTTTCTACATAACACGTCCTGTTGAAGCTACCACTGCTTCTGAGTCACTTGCCCATTTCAAGTCTGAACAAGTTTCTCTGAGCAGACCACCATTCATACAGATTATCGGGTGAAGTTTTGGTGAAATTTGAGGTGTTGTTGCTCTAACACAATAGTCACATTACAATAACTAAGCACTACTGTAATAATAACTTTTCTAAAGACAAAAAAATAAATAAAATATGAAATTGATGAGTAAGGCTTTATTTTAGCTTCTAAATACGAGTTGGTTAGGAAGTCCAACGTAGTGCAGCATTCATCTTCTTGTAAGTCAGAATCAATATTGGTTAATCGCATTGTATTGGTTTTCGAACTTTTAATAGACACCCAGTCCTAGTCCACGCACGAGTGGTCACGTGACCAAATAGCACTGTGTCAGTGCTTAATCAGCTTAATTAACGTAGAAAATTATAAAAATACGTAATATGCAATTACATAGCACAGTCTTATAAGACTAATGCCATATGAAAGGTCATCTAGAACATTAAAACCTCAAATATTATGGTCAGAAAATGAATCTTTTAGGGTTATTAAAAAAAATTAGCAGCGCGAATTGAGTACACGTTTCTATAAAAGGGCAAAACTTTCAGATTTTTTTTCAATTGTAACAAAACCAAATGCTATAATCGTTATAAGAACATGTGTATCCATTTTTTATATAGATTCGTTGGGAAAAAATCTATAAAATAAGAACAAAGAGTAACTGCATCTAATAATAAAGTCCAACTAATAACTGAAGTTACACAATAACACTGATATTAGCATTTATATTGTTCTCTGATTCAGGAATGAGCTCCTGGATTGTGGTGTTGCACTCGATACCGTGTCCTAATTACCGAGGGACTCCGAGACTATTGCAACTGTTTTAACTTATTTTTTGAAAATTTATAGTTTGTACTGTTTCCTATGTACTGTTTTAAACCACAGTTTCAGATGTCACTTTTAATCAAGTTATTTTAGTTATTCATAGCAGTGTCCTGGTTGTTTTAGTTTATAGTTCATTCGTAACAACAGCAATACTGTATAGTCTTTGTATACTATCGTATAGACAGTGTATTTTGTTGTATGGTTTAAACATATTGTAGTTTATTATTAAAAGCTTATTGTTGATCAATTTAAAGAATAAAGGAAATGTTTAAAATTGACATCATCATATTTTACAAACATGTACAAAATACGTTTCCAGACCTTCTACATTTTTCTCTTCTTTACGTTAAAAGCCTAAGCTTAAGTAGGGAAATCATATTAATAGAAAATAAACTATTTGATCACTAATAAGCAGAATCATAATTTTAGTAATATTGGTTTTAAAGTTACCCCATGATGTGTAATGCGATCGAATACTTTTGAAATTATGGAAATATAAGTGTTACTTACCATGATATGTTAATACAATTATACTCACATGCATTTCAGTAACGTTATAATTTTACTGCCTTCACAAACCAATAATTTAGAAGACATTCTTCGCAAGTTACATTAAGTTTGTGTTATGTAGTTAGTTTAATGAATTATAATGTTTTACTTTTAATGCTTTGTGGCTTCATGCTTTATTTTTAAACATACAGTTTCATTAGCTCTTCAAATAGGACGGAGGCCCGTAACTATTGATTTGGGTAATGGTTTTCATCTCGAGAATCGCTCTCAAAGTAATCATTATGTAATTACCTAAATAGTCAATATTTATCGAAGGGTTAAAAAAAAATGATTGAGAAACCTCATCTGAATGTTAGGATACCTAAGCTATATTCCAGAGGAAATAATCGGAAAGTTTGGAGGTTGATCCCTGAAACAATTAATTAGTCTTTAAGATTTTATACGAACTAAAAACTAATTCCTGGTATCTAGGCAGCCACTTATCATTTATATAAGGTTCATGGAATAGTGCTAATATTTTTTTAGATACCTAATAAAACACTAAGTACGGTAACAAACTATCTCGTAAAAAAGAGAACTTCGTTATGGGCTTCATTTTATCTCAGAATTCCAATTTTAGGACACGACCATCAAAAGTAATTACCTGAAATGGAACTTAAATCCCACAGAATGGGGGATATTTTGATGACATTGGCACACATCTTCACCTGATTATAATAATTATGACGTTGAGACAGTCACATGAAGTGATAGTAAGTAGAAGTAAATTATCTTGAAGGCTGTGAGGTTGTGGAGGATCATGAAGGTGAGGACAATCAGGAGTGAATATTGTGTTTACCTCTTCCAAATCTTTGAAATCCTTTATAAATATAATTCTATAAAAGACCTGTTGATGTCTTTAATACAGATTTTTCAGGTATCATGTTATTGCTTTTTATATAAATGTAGAATTGTATTACAAGCTATATAACATGTATAAAGATTACATGTATAGCGCTATTTTATGTAATAGTGCTGAATTATTGTACATATTATATGGAACTCCAATATCACTGATTTGACACTTAAGGAGGGAAATTATATTTTTAACCCATTCATGGCAATACCCAATATTTGTTTGGTTTATTATTTTACTTTTGTTAAGTGGGTGGCCTTTCTGAATAAACCACTTATTCTGTAGTTTCTCATAAGTCACTGGCCTGTGCAAAGATCTTATCAAACAGAATAAGGGGAACTTTCGATTCAGTACAAGGTCAAATTTACTGATAAAATGTACTAAAGTTACAAAAAGGAGTTTAACCTAAACCATCTCGAACACAGATCCATAATCCGATGCCTTAGACTACCCGTCCATCGGCACACCTTAATTATAGACTTGTCTCTAAACATTTGTTAGTCAGGCTAGTAAACTGAATAAAATTATTTTTCCTATTTCAATTATGTGTACTTTTCATGAATACATAATTTATTAAATAATTTTAATATAATGATAATTAAACCTATTTATAATATTTGTATTCATAGGCTTCTTACATTTTACAATAGAATATAGATAATACAAACTAAACATTTTATAATAAAGGCCTCCAATGGTTGTACAACGATGCGCAAAACATGCGGAATAAACTTTGACTTGTTTAGAAATATTTATTCAACAGGTTATTTCGGAGATAAATACCGGGTGCTTTGTGAGACAGGAGGAAAAGTCTCGCCAATTGAAGCTGGGCTTATTTTCAACAACTTTATTTTCTGATCAATGGCTGCTTTTTTATTCGACTTTTTAATATGTGTACATAATTTTAAGTTATGTCAAATAAATAGTATCGATTTTTTATTGCTTGGTATTATTTGAAACAACTTTTCCCAAGAAACTTAAATGCCAATATTAAACCACATTTATAATATTATATCACACATTTTTGTTAATATCCCACGGTATTGTTAAATAGAAAGCACAGAATATGATATATAAAAAGTATGGATTTCAATGTATTACAGTCTCCGTCCGTCAGGAAATATTGAATTGGCCTAATATGGAAATTATTTATCATAAAAGTTTAATTAGTTCATTCAGTATTGTAATGTTTTCTAGCAAAATTAAAATTAGATTCATCAATATAAAAATAAAATCTCACACTAAGTATTTAGTTTAAACCATAATTTTCTTACTTATATCACAATAAGACGTTATAAGGGTTATGTCAACTTGGTAGGTGTAACTGTGAACTCTTGTTACAGCAAGTACATTTTCCAAACAACAATAAGAGCAGTTATGCAAGTCATCTTGTAAACTAAACCTCTTCAACAACGTAACATTAGAATCCTTCGGGAACCGCAATGGTTCCATGCTATTTAACTTTGTACATTACCACTCTGTCGTTCCGGTAGCCTGCTCTCTTACACTGAATAAATAAATTAAGGAAGAATGTTATACAAATTTCCCTACCTGATGAATAAGATGAATTATATCATTATGAGGCGATTAAAGTGCTTTTTCCATAACTTTCTCTTTTCCTAGCTAATTTATATAAGTATCTCTAAGTATCTAAGTAGATAATAATATGAGATTGAATTTTGGGAACAACAGAAAATCAATGTAAATCACGTCTAATTTCCATTCATTATTACATACATAAATAAACAGAATATCTTACAATATTTTACTGTATAAATAAAAGTTAAAAAATAAAACAAATATTGCTAAAATACATAAATTTAATACTGTAAATATATTGAAAAGAAAAATAAATATTTAAAAATCTATAAAAATTGTAAAATCCGTAGAGAATGAGTCTTTATTGAATAAAATTCTGTTTTCAATCATGAAAATCTCTCAAATATAAAATAAAAGTGAATTAAATAAATATATATATATTTTTTATAAAAATTTAAAATCAATGAAACTAAACAAAAAATGGCAATTTTTTCATCAAACTTAATCTTATTACAGTCTCTATATTTATTTCTTTTCAAAACGGAATGCAATGTAAATTATATTTTTATTTGTTTTTTTTTGCCATTTGTTTCATTCTTTACATTCTTCTAATCCCGCAGTAATTGTAAACCAAATTTAGTATTACTTTCACAAAATGCAGCAAGTTATACTACTTATTTGCTTTCTTCAAATTTATTTAATTCCTTACGTCTTTTAAATTTTTAAATTCTCCAACAACGCCAATCCATTTGAGAATTCCATTTATTAAATACAACTTATTACACCTACTAATATACTATAAAAACGAAATAAGTTAACATTTTTATATTAAATTAAAAGTAAAAAAAAACCAATATGATTTTCATCGATTATATTCATTATTATTTGGATTTCTAAAAACCTGATAAAATCTATACTCTCCACGGAAAATAGTGTTGTGAATTTCAAATACCATAACTTTCTTAAGTGAATAAATAAGCAGGTTCTAGGATGATTTTGTTTCTATATGAAGTTTAAATGTTTTATTTACTTTTAAACTAAACATTTGCCTTTTTTCTTAAACATATTTCACAAACCCATTATTCAAACTGCTATTTATTGAAATACAACCTTTTTCTAGTTCATAATTTGATTTACACTTGATTTAGTTGACGAAAAACAACATATGTCAATAAATTTTAAAAACAAAATGAAGTTTTTTTATTTATTTCATTAGATGCAAATGGTGAGAATTTAGAATAAACTTTAAAGGGGTGCTTGTCCTTCAGCTCTTCTGTGCCTACTAGAATTCTCCGCAGTGGCCTATTATTTTTTTTTTGAGCCTTTGAGCTCCAAAATAGACTAATTTATTCATTAAAATAGAAATGGGTCATTACAGATTTATTTATTAAAAAAGGAAGCAAACACAAATAATTCGCCATTTACTTGCTCATTATAAGTTATCATTAATTATAGATGGTCTATTTTAAAGTAGTCTGGGTTCTGCAACGTAATACAAATTGAACATGTTATATTGATAATAGGTTAATGAGACATAAAAGTATTCATCATCTCTAGCGGCCATCCTCAAATACCACACACATGATTTTGCTTAGATTGAACTAATTTGGTACAATAATAACGAAATGAATTGTGATTTTGTGATTGTATTAAACAATATTTATATTCTGTAAAATAAAAGCAGCTGGCAGTTATTAATTATGAATATGTATAGTTTAAGTATTTTTGTAGTTTAGTAATTTCTAATCAATAATTGATTCAACTGTTGCCGTGTCCCCTTAATATACTGCAATTTTTTAACGCAATTTAATTTAAATTGGCAATTTACAATTTAATACGTAATACACATATTTTGCACCTCATACAGAACTATGAACTTATGTAATATACAATAGATGTGTGTATAAATATGACAGAAGTGTTATCGCAGCTATGCATCACCAATGGAAGCGGGTTTAGATTCAATATTGAATAAAAAAATGTCACAGTTATTCTAAAATGAAATTAACTTTACAATTACAATAAAATTAATATGATCGATGTGATACGTAACCAATTTCCAAATGATTGAGGGAGTAACTGAAAATAACGTCATTGAAAAAATTATCATTTCAATTGTTTGTCAGACAAAGTACTAACATAGATTTGAGGGCCGATAAAAGAAACGGCGATGCTGTAAAACTTTCAGCATGCAAATTGAATTCAAACTTTTTTCCATTATTGGCTTTGAACTTCACTTAAAGAGTTAATGGAAAACTTGGCTCGGTAAAAACAGGCAAGAATCTTTCAGAAGGCGACACTTTTCTCATTAAAATTCTTCCGCTGCTCGTTGTTTCAATATTATGTAATGCTAAACGAAGAATGGTGTTTGTTACCTATGAAAAATACATTAAAACCTATTCACCTGTTAAATAACGAATCACATATTTTACATTGTTTAAATTTATGTATCCTATAACTCAGACATTGTTGGCAATAACTGTGGAATTGTTCAAACCCTGATTTCTTTTACGAGATAAAAAAGAGAATATTTTTGATAGTACGCTTAAGTCATGTGTCGTGTGAAATTGTTTTGTATATTTTTGGTGTTTAATATACCGTGATATGTATTTGCGTTAGTGACTTAAACATTATATAAAACATATGGAGAGTTTATAATTCAGATTCATTTCTAAAACACTTTACCTTTAATTGTAATAAAATGATATGAGTAGTTAAAGAAATTTAATATTGTTAATTGATCGATTCTTTCCCATACAAACAGAACTATTAAATTTAAAATTATAAGATAATTTTCTAATTTTTTTCTCTTTAAATATAAATTATGTTTTAGTACTTTCAAAGGTGTACTTAAAACAATGGTTTCTTCTGTTTTTTAATAACCATATTTCTAAGCTTGCACTGCTTAATAAAGCAGGATGAAGCTTAGATATTCTGTGTCCAGTGAGCTCAATTTCCTCCTATGTTCCATTTACACATGCAGCTCAGTGAGGAGTTTAAACGGTCCAATTTGTGTAAGCTAGATATAAAGTCAGTCCAACAGTCTGCTAGGAATTTTACCATGGTACAGTAATCAGTAAAATTTAAAGAGGTACTCTGAAATTCATTTTAGTTCAAGAAATTTCTGCCAAAATATAAGATATACATAAGATATTTTAGGCGGTTATAAGTTTATTATTGAGAACTGTATGTTGCCTGCAGCTTCGCTTGTAATATTCAAAAATGAAGTATGCAGCCTACTTAGTAAAGGCACTTGTGATGTATGATTTAGACCTATGATATTTTTTCAAATGTAAGTTGGCATACATTAGGTGGATTACTTATTATTTCAGAGTTCGTAGGAAACCTATTCTGGTCAAAAAGCATTTAAATCGGGTATATGATATTTAATGTACCATAAAAGAGTTTGCCTTGATGTTCCCATAGACAAATATATGCGTTTACATAATACTGTACATAATAAAATGCTGTATATGACTGATAAGCCTACTTCGGTCCAAAACTGTCCGTTTCCGGTGTTTTATTCAGTTCCGGTTTAATTTATTTATGACATTACATTTGAATTTTATTTATTGTCCCTATGTTGTAAACGTAGTAGATACGCAGGACTGTGAATCCTACTACCGTCAAAATGCATCTACTGCTTTACATGGGGAAATCCATACTAAGTTCTTGCAAAGTATCAAAATAGTTTATAACAATAAGGTTTGGCATTAATATAATTCTTGTTCCTTTTCTGACTGTAGTCTGGAAAAGGATGGTTCGTTTAGGCTTGACAGTATTCATTACTGTTTTATCTTAAAACCACTATAGAAACTATAGTGTAAAAGAAATCAACCAGTTACGAGTACTTTGTATGACAAGAAATACAGCTGTCAGGTGATTTTTATGTCAGTGTTTAATTAATATTTTAAATTAAATAAAAGTTTTAATTCTACCACTCACGCAATTTGTACTACTAATTAAATGATAACTTTGTCTTTGGTATCTGCATTGCACTACTGATCAAGCAGCGAATAATTAATATTTTCTGGTAATTTAAATGTAAAACAATTCTTAACCTCTTTAGCTAAAAGTGTCAACAGCTGTTTAGTGGCTGTTAAATTTGGACTATAAAATATAAATATTACCATTATATTCTTCCGAATTTTAAATTATTCGAAAAAAACATTTTCAATCTTTCTTTTCGTGAAAACCTTTCTTGGAGTTCAATGAATGCAAATAAAATAGTTAGCAGAATTGCGTCCACCGTTAACAAACCTTAAGATTCATTTTTATTACATAAGATTTGGTTTCCCTTTGAAAATAAAAACAAATTATCTTCAACCAAAAATGCAGTGCTCTCGTATCAATCGCCCAATGGCTTCACTCAAGAAACGAGTCTCATCTAGTTGTGGCCACACTCTATTCAGTATTGAATGCACTACGATGTTAAATGACACAATCCCAAAGCATGGTGGAGCAACCAAGTTTTCTACACATAACATAGCAATGATGGAAATAGTTGATTCATTGTGAATGTTGATTTTGGCTCCAGTTCATCTACTACTTAATTGCACCAACTCAAATCTGATGCTGCCACAGACTTGACTCCTGAAATCGGGAGTCAAGTTCGTGTGAAAGTTATCAAAAAAATTAGTCGATGATGAAGAAGCTCATAGAACTCTTTGCATCGTTTCCACAAAAGAGGTACCTAGACTACAAACACTTAGTGCAATATAGGTGAATATGTATTATCATTGACTTATCAGATTCCAAATTTTAAAGTCTGTAGCTCAACACACTCTCGAGATGTCCTGGGGACAGATGTATGGCACACAACCATACATAAAAAAATGTTTACATCTCCTTGGTCGAAAAAAATCTAATTTTCATGAATGGACAGAACACATTCTTTTCTATGTAGACATTTTCATGCAAAATTGTAAGTCACCATATAAAATTGTTCTCCAGATAGCTCTGCACATGATACATTCACAGTTTTGTTTACTAAATTTGGTTTCAAATTAGTGTTTAAAGAATTAATAATAATATATTAATAACCTTGTACTGTATGGACACACCCTTATTCTGTTTGATTGATTCCTAAAATATTCCAGTGGACAATGCAGACGGGAATAATACTACATAACGCGATATGAATTTTTTTTAATAAAATAAAATGTATAAATCACAGTTTACTCACTGTTGCTATATCTCGAATCATCAAAAGAGTAGGTCTTATATGTACAGCTAGTTAGTCTATGTGTGTTGATATCATTGTGTTATATAACAAAATATATGTTATGTTTATATTCAGTTTGTTTAAAAAATATTTATTTTGTTATTGTCTCGTTGCAGTAAAGATTTTCACCAAGACTCAATGACATTCCATGGAAATACATAAACTATCATTAAACACAGTGTTTACTTATCAATTTAAAATAAAGCTTCATTAAAAATTAAAGTTTTTAAGTCTTAGCTTCCAAGATATGCTTTTTAAAATTAATTCTCAAATATTTCACTTCAGAAACTATATTTTTATGAAGTATATAATAAATGGACAAATGGTGTTTGAGACTGATGTCATTAAGTTTAAACTTTAAAAATTTATATTGTAATATTTTTTATCAACAAAAATTTAATGTTTGTGTTATTACAGGAACATTATGTAAAGGGAAGTAATAATGGTAACATGAACAAAAACAAACATATTGCAAAATATTCTCATGAAATATTTAGTTGGCATATTTTTTATTATAAAATTAAAAAATGAGTTATTAAGACTGATGCATTTAATATAGTAAGTGAATGAATATCTAAACTATTCCATGAATAGTTTGAAAACAATTCTGAAATATCGCAAGTACGTCAACTAAAAAAGCTAGTTTTTAAGCAATTCAGAAAATAAATTAATTCCACCATTTTAAAATGTTTTTTAAGCCACAATAAAATTAATGCTGTATTATACAACGCAATAATGTCAGTTTAGCTTCCAAGATATGGTTTTTAATTAATTCTCAAATATTTCACTTCAGAAACTATATTTTTATGAAGTATATAATAAATGGACAAAGGATGTTTGAAACTGATGCCATTAAGTTTTAAATTACAAAATGTATATTGTAATATTTTTTATCAACAAAAATTTAATATTTGTGTTATTACAGGAACATTATGAAAAGGGAAGTTGTAATGTTAACATTAACAAAAGCACACATATTGCAAAATATTCTCATGAAATATTTAGTTGCAAAGAAAGGCATATTTGTTATTATAAAATTAAAAAATGAGTTATTAAGACTGATGCATTTAATATAGTAAGTAAATGAATATCTAAACTATTCCATAAATAGTTTGAAAACAATTCTGAAATATCGTAAGTACGTCAACTAAAAAAGCTAGTTTTTAAGCAATTCAGAAAATAAATTAATTCCACCATTTTAAAATGTTTTATAAGCCACAATAAAATTAATGCTGTATTATACAACGCAATAATGTCAGTTTAGGCTATGACAAATACGTTGTTTAAGATATATATATATATAATTTCAATGAACATTGAATCACAAAAAGTACTTGCTCAGCCGGGAGTCGAACCCGGATCTCTCACTTGCTGGGTGAATGTAATCTAACTTGAAATGAAAATAAGGCTATTGTTATTTATACAATTTAACGTATATATATATTACGGGTGTATAAATGCAAGAATTGCTCTATTATAACAAGTATTGGACTTCTTGGTATGTAATTTCCTTTAATATTTCGGCTTTACCGTTTTCAAAAAGGTATAATAAAAAAGTAATAACACTGCAAACAATATTTACATAAGTAAAAAAATTTTTACTTATGGGTAATTTTGTTTGCTGTGTTATTATTCCAATAATATTAGTAAAATTACAATCTGTCTGTATCTTATTTATATTTAGTGTTATTGTAATAACAACAGAATAGAAATAATTACAATCTAGGTTAAAATTATCTATCTATCTATATATATATATACTAGCAGACCCGACAGACGTTGTCCTGTACACGCGTCTTTAATTCGAAAATTTTAAACTTTGATTAATCTGTAACAATCTGGGCTGTTTTGATAAAAATGTCTATTAAAAAGTTATTACAATATCTAACTTCAGTACATGTACATTTAATCACACTTCGACCAACCGATAGTGTGTGCGTATAACATGAGTGATGTGAAATGTAGAGGATGTTTGAAATGAAAACTTACTTAATCTGAAGGTAAAAAAGATGAAACAAAACTATTTTATAACAGGTATATTTGTTCAATTTACAACTTAATTTATCGTAATGCCATTGAATGTACAATATTTTTTGTTAATCCTTCAGGAGTATACACAAACAAATTAGATGATTTTCCGATAGGGCTGAAGTATAATAAGTGGCCTCCATCACAATCAAATTATTGATATTTCTGAATAGCCTATCTAAACTACTATCCGAATTAGATAATAGTTATGTAAAGGCTGAAGTATAATAAGCGGCCACCATCACAATCGAATTATTGATATTTTTGATTCGTCTATCTAAACTACCGAATTTCATATAGTTATTTAAAATTACAGTATAGTATCGGAACTGGCCAACAGAATTAAATTTATCTAAAATACTAAATAAGTATTCCGTATAGGGCTGAAGTATAATAAGTGGCCACCATCACAATCGAATTATAGATATTTCTGAATAGCCTTTCTAAACTACTAAAATGACGAACCGAATTAGATTATAGTTATTTAAAGGCTGAATTATAATAAGCGGCCAACATCGCAATCAAATTATCGATATTTCTAATTAGCCTATCTAAACTACCGAATTTCATTATATTTATATTTATATTTCTTGTGTGCGTGTGTATGGAGCTGAACTCCTCCTAAACGGGTGGACCATCTTGGAATGTTTTACATTGGATCCAGCAGAATGCGCTACGATCACAGTTTCAAATGTTTTCTATTTTAATTCCAGGTTTTACTGACAGTTTGTGCTGTTATCAAATATGTATGTTGTTTTGTAACATCGTGTAATTATTATGTGATTGCTAATTGTAATATTACATTAATAGAGATTGAAGATGAAGTGAAGATGAAAAAATATAGTTATTTATTGAAGTTATTGAACTAATTTTGAAAATTTATTGAATGAAATGAGTATATTGGTCGCATAATCTAAGTAACATACAAATAAAAATTGTGTTTCTATGTGTGAATAACTATTGTTAACAGTTTGGTCACATAAGTTCAAATGAAGTAGCATACAAATCACATGATTGAATAACTATTGTTAATAGTGTAGGAATTGGTTTTAAATTAAATTCTGTTGGCTAATCAGAAATATCAATAAATTGATTGTGATGGTGGCCCCTTATTATACTTCAGCCTTTATATAACTATAATCTAATTCGGATTGTCATTTTAGTAGTTTAGATAAGCTATTCAGAAATATCTATAATTTGATTGTGATGGTGGCCACTTATTATACTTCAGCCCTATAAGGAATACTTATTTAGTATTTTAGATAAATGAAATTCTGTTAGCCAGTTCCGACACTATACTGTAATTTTAAATAAGTATGATGTAATTCGGTAGTTTAGATAGACTAATCAGAAATATCAATAATTCAATTGTAATGGTGGCCGCTTATTAAACTTCAGCCTTTAAATAACTATAATCTAATTCGGATCCAGTTCCGTTACTATACTGTAATTTTAAATAACTATAATGAAATTCGGTAGTTTAGATATGCTAATCAAAAATATCAATAATTCGACTGGGATGGTGGCCGCTTATTATACTTCAGCCTTTACATAACTATAATCTAATTCGGTTAGTAGTTTAGATAGGCTATTCCGAAAATCAATAATTCGATTGTGATGGAGGCCACTTATTATACTTCAGCCCTATCGGAAAACCATCTAATTTGTGTATACTCCTGATGGATTAACAAAAAATATTGTACATTCAATGACATTATGATAAATTAAGTTGTAAATTGAAAAAATATACGTTACAAAATTAGTCATTTAAAATGACAGTATAGCCTAGTATCGGAACTGGCCAATAGAATTTAATTTAAAACCAATTCAGCTACACTATTAACAATAGTTATTCACACATGTGATTTGTATGCTACTTAATTTGAACTTATGTGACCAATTTTGACTGCAGATTAAACTTTTAAATTACAACAAATTATTTTAAAATTTGATTATCTAAACTTTTAACAATAGTTATTCACACATAGAAACACAACCTTTTGATTTGTATGTTACTTAGGTTATTTGAGGTTATGCGACCAATATACTCACTTCATTCAATTTGCAAAATGAGTTCAATAACTTCAATAAATAACTATAGTTTTTTATGCAATTCAAACATCTTCAATCTCTATTAATGTATTATTACAATTAGCACTTAGAACAATAATTACACGATCTTACAAAACAACAAACAAATTTGATAGCAGCACAAACTGTCGGGACAACCTGGAATTAAAATAGAAAAAACATTATGGCTGTATTGTAATATTATAATATTTACATAGAACAATTGGTGAAACTTCATCTTTGCAATTTGCATTACACTACTGATCAAGCACTTTACAATAACATTTTTCTAAATTGTAAATGTAAACAATTAATGTTTCTGCCGCTTTGATGAACTTCAGATAAAAGTATTGACAGCTGTTAAGTAACAGTTCACTTTGTATTACGTGTCGTAGCGCAGTCTGGCGGATCCAATGTAAAACACTCCAACATCAACAATTTATTATCAAAAAATTAATTAAATAAACTATTAAAATTGGACCTAATTGTGAATCTAAACCATTCCGGATCCACCTGAAGATACACAAAAAGTTTCATTAAAATCGGTCGACCCGTTTAGGAGGAGTTCAGCCCCATACACACGCACACAAGAAATATATATATATATAAAGATATGTATATATGTATAAATATATATATATATATATATATATATATATATATATATATATATATATATTAATCCGTCCTCATACAACTAATCTAAAAAACATTTGTCGAATTGGTCCAGCCGTTCCCGAGATTATCCCTTAGCAACACATTTAGTGATTAATTTTGATATATTGTATTAACGTACTCCACTTATATAGGAGGTCAAAACAGTAACTTTTATCCAGTACAGGATGTGCAATACTAGGAAACTGTAATTGTAATGCCACTTGCTTTGTGTAAAACTGGGACAGCAGAGGGTCACACAATTGGACAGCGCTTGCTACACAGCTCTCTGTGTGACATTATCACCTTTAATGATTTCTATTGAAAAAATTATTCGCATAGAAATATAATGAAGTGTATTTCATATATTACAGGAAATGGAGTAATTACTTCTTTGAATTATTTCTAGTAAACAAAACATATTTTCCTAATATTCTCGAAAAATAGGGTTTTTATACTTAATAGTTGATATACTGTGTAGTTTCACCAGTCTCACCTCATATAAAATACAGATAGTGACTATATTATGTGTAAGTACTCTGCGTACAACTGTGTCTATAGCCTACACTAGGCTGTTCAGGTTAAACTTGGTATATAAAGAGAATAATTTTTGGGGCTATTATTCCATCTAGATCAGATTACATATCTCGAAAAGTAGTATTTTTTTTGTGTATCACTGAACAAATGGTGGCAAATGTCTGTAAAAATCAAATCAAACAATTATAGCACTATATCCACTTTTTAAGGATTACATTATGAAGTACTGAAGAAGAGTACGAAAATACTAATACATAATTAATATTGTTTTACCTAATAAGAAGCGTATGACATTAAAGTAAAGGCTTGTAGAAATTTTTAACTGATTATTAAACTCTAACGCAAAGCAGGTAGGGTACCTATTGTGTATGAATGTAATGGTTTTCTTATATCATTTAACGATGTTAAGTTAAAATATAAGATTAAATTATACTCTCACTTACAAATAGAGTATACATTTGTTTTTATCACGTCAAACTTTAAGCATCAAATACAAATATAAACTTACATCATCAATTAGTAAAACTCAAGGTCAATGTAATGAAGACAACATATTTTATAATACAATAGTGCCGGAAAAATATGAACACTTTTGTATTTCCGTAAGGTTAATCTTAAAAACTACGTTGTAGGGCTTTATAGCAGAACAGAACAAAGAGCAAAGTATCGCATGGCAGCTCCATATGTTGAACATTGACTTATCCGGGGGGATTTTATGTTGAAATCCGAGAGAAGGAAAATATTTGGCGATCTATTGTCTTGTAGAGCGAACAGTTTGTTTAGTTTATATATTTTGACAATCCTTCTCTCTTTGTTGGTCAAAGATAAAGTATCCCTATCTAAGATGTCTTTGTTTCTTATAGTATTCGTAAATGATAATTAATTTTAGTAATTTTCAATGTAAATGCCAAAAAATGCTATGATAAAAAGTATAGTACTATATGCTAAATATCAGTTCATAATAATTAAATTTCACAAGAAATTCTTGTCATGTCCTTTAAACTGTCAATTTTTCTATTGATATAAAGTAAGTCATTTGCTATTGCTCAAATTTGTAATAACAATTACTCTATGTTATGACATTTTTAACATACATATTTACACAAAATTATGTAATTTCTTGCGATCTTGAAATCAATTGGATGAGGGTATTTAACAACCATACGCACTACTGCTACTACAAATACAACTTAGTCCTGCATAAGTATGATCTCCGTACCAAGTTTCGTTCAAACCAGCTCTAAAGTAGGCCTACTGTAATATTATCTACACACTCACATGTTATAATGCGTAAGCAAAATATATGTTTGTAAATGAAATACATACTGCAGTTTTGAAATATGAAATATCTCTTTAATATACAATTATAATCTTTGAAACTGTAGGTGAGAAAATAAATTTACTGTCCATTTAGCACAGTAAATATATCTGTTAAGAATGACTTCACGTTAAGCATTATTGCTCCAGAAAAGAATAGTTTCCATCATTTATGAAAATTATAAACATATTAATGTAATGTATTTAGTAAGTAGGATTTAAATAAAAGTGTGTAAACGCACAAAATATATTTTACTATTAACATAATTTGGTAATCATTCCTAAAAAATAAAATTGTAGATGAATATTTAACCATTTAATATGAAAAACTCAGGATCGTGATTGTAATACTAA
The DNA here is from genome assembly GCF_021130785.1 of Homalodisca vitripennis. Taxonomy (NCBI): domain Eukaryota; kingdom Metazoa; phylum Arthropoda; class Insecta; order Hemiptera; family Cicadellidae; genus Homalodisca; species Homalodisca vitripennis. The sequence goes on from NW_025776551.1 coordinate 24,332, forward strand.
CTAATATAAAATAAAACCAGAATGAAAGCCAGACACACAATTTGTTCATTGTTACAAGACACGTAACTATTTAGGACACAAAGCTGATTGTGGAAGACTACAGACAGACAGGAGAGTGTGTGACTACATCAAGGCGTTGACACGCAGGATATCTTGTTATAGGGAGAGCGGTAAAAACAACAAGTTGTGACATTTATTCACTACATTGAAAGTGCAAACCAATACCAATAATATTTTTGTAAGGCCTGTCGATAGCAAAGCTATCTTTATCAGATACATAAAAAATGTAAATACAAAACGTAAATTTGTTTTTAATAACAGTTAGACATATGTGATTTTAATATTAATTTGTCCTGTGTGGCGTAGTGTGTAAAATTAAATTAAATCGTTACTGGAATGATAGCATATAAATTTTGCAAGCTATTTTTGTAATATTTCTAAAAGTAATATTACATTTTTTGTATTGGTGCATCTTCTGGATTTAATAAATCATCTGTACTTGCTTTATGATTACCAAATATTTAAATATCTAAGTGAGATAACAATTTTTGGTTTTATTTGTATATAATGTATATAGTACTGATACAGTGGTGTGCGACGGCCGATTTTCCCTCTCTGTTGAATTTCATGTGGAAGCAATTTTTATACCGTGTATAAATTTTTTTTTACTCTGTAAAATGTATTGCAGTCATCACATTTTATGTGATAAGATATACCTGATTTATTGATAATTTATTCCTTATATTTTGAATTGTTCAAATCATTTGTAAAGTTACTTGTTGTTTTATAAGTGACGTTATTGTTTGTATGTTTTTTAAATGATTTTTGTACATATTTGGTAAATTTGTCTATGTAGTACTAATCCAATTTATGTTTGTGTCTTTAATTAATAGAAAAGTTGTCTTTAACATTTTTCATGTTTCTTTTTAGCCTTTTTAAAAAATGTATTCTACTAAATCCGTTTTATTTCCATTCAAAACAGCAAAAGTTTTATATATACTGAGTTACTTTTTTAATCTATCTTGTAATAGAGGACTATTTGATAATCTATAAGTCAATGAATGGAAAGCTCTTTTTTAGAAGTTTTCAAAAACCGCCCTACGACAACATTTTAAGTATTGTGTACTAAAATGTCTGATGATGAATTAATTACCCAAGCTGTATTAACCAACATATCAATATAATAAATTGAATGTTAGTACATTTTGTTGGAGCTTGATAGCTAAACAGTCATAAATATATAATTTTAAACTCTCTTTTCTAGATATAATGTTTTAACTTGACTATTTTTACTACTTGCGAAATCTGCGTACAATGTTTCGTTTTGGGTTTTTTTTATTCTATGTATTATTCCCTTTCAGTATCAGAAAATTATAAATGAATTGTAGTAAGTCTATCCTAAATAAATAAATGTAATTGATTGCGGATACTCCATCTCAGTTGTTTAGATATGCCATTGACAAACGATATTAATTTTTTCAATCAGATGTTTCATCTACTATATTATAAATTTATAGTGCATACTATTTAAAAAGGTCACTATTGTAATATTTGAAACTATAAATGTGAGATTTCAAGACATTTACAAATATGCAATTCAATTTTTTGAAAAACTATTGCCATTTTCCAATATAGTAGTCAGCTGTGTTGTTAATATAAAAAAAAAACTATACTTTATTAGGACGAATTTGCATGAATTTGTTTTAATTTTGGTACTTTTTCCTGAAACAAGGAATTAGTATATTCGATATGCCGTAAGAATTTTAATTTCTCCGATTACCATTTATAATAAAATCAGTATAATTTTGGTCATGTAAAATTACATTAAAATTTCGTATGAATTATAAATTTAGCTAGAAAACTATCAAACTAATAACCGTTGCGTATAAAATAGTATATAAATTGTTAATATCTATTACAACACAAATTACCTTTGCTAGTAAATAACGCATTATCAGATACTAATGGTTTGATTAATCAATTATTTCCCCTTTAAAAGCATGTAATTTAACCAAAGCAACATTTGATGTACACTGTTAATGGATACATTGCAACATTTATGTTTAAATCAGAACCATTTACTGGTCATGTAGCTGTTAAATAAAAGCCCTGTCCATGTGTTGCTTTTTTCAGTTTATCATAGTACTAAATAAATGCCCAAAAGCCGTCATTGTTTCTGGTAGATACCAGAAAGTTATATTCCAGATGGAATATAACTTAGATCTCACATAAATATCAATAATTTTGGAACTGGGCGTTATCAACTCAAGAGACTGAACAAAAATATTTTAGTTTTTATCTCTGTACAATATCTCTAGAAAGAACTGAGGGATCAAAGATCGTGCATATTACTTCATATGATTTGACTAAACATTATTGAAATGTTTTTTTGTATTTTAGAAGACGATGCCAAAGAAAATTTGAGAGTAAATATACAGAGTGAGTTTTATGTCCTGGCACACCTGGATATAATTTAAAGGCCCGAGATATCTATGTGAAACCTTGACCCTACCTATTATAACATATTTTTTTAATTTTTCAAGTTGTTAAAAATTTTGCCCCCCTTTTCTAAAGGGGGGTAAAGTGGGGCAACTAAAACGTTTCAAATACAAACCCCTACAATGTGACCCCTCATTTTAAAGGGAATAAAAAAAGAAATCCAATAATACAAACTAGAGGTCTCTACGTTTATTTTAACAGATTTTATGACAAATTTACAATTGAGTAAAGGGGGGCAACTAAACATTTTTAAATACAAACCCCTATCATGTGACCCCTCATTTTAAAGGGAATAGAAAATAAATCCAATAATCCAAACTAGAGGTCTCTACGTTTATTTTAACAGATTTTATGACAAATTTACAATAATAAAATCAGTAACTATCTTGTTTTGTTTATCGTAACATGAGTCAACACTAACGCAAATTCTAAAAACGGTTACCTGTTTTAATGTAGCAGGTGTTCAAACTGTTCAACCTCGGCTGTTTGACAGTGTGCTAGCGTGTGTAAAAACTTGAGACATGATAGGGGTTTGTATTTGAAAATGTTTAGTTGCCCTCCTTTACTCAATTGTAAATTTATCATAAAATCTGTTAAAATAAACGTAGAGACCTCTAGTTTGCATTATTGGATTTCTTTTTTTATTCCTTTAAATTGGGGGGTCACATAATAGGGGTTTGTATTATGAAATCTTTTTCCCCCTTTACCCCCTTTAGAAAAGGGGGGCAAAATTTTCAACAACTAGAAAAATAAAAAAAAATGTTATAATAGGTAGGGTCAAGGTTTCACATAGATATCTCGGGCCGTTTAAATTATATCCAGGTGTGCCAGGACATAAAACTCACTCTGTATATGTATAGTATGTATATAAATATATTTATTGAAATGGCAAATTCCTCACTCTTACACTCATCACTAAATTCTCCAGTTTTCCGATATCTCAGAAACTCTAAGTTAACACATTTATGTCTCGTAGATTCCATACAAAAGTTATAGCATTTTAATAAATACAAAGTATATATAGGGGTTGAAACCAAAAGAACATCTATATGTTTTTATCAAATCGATGTCGTAAAAAGATGAAATTTTGCACACATACGTATAATAATCTCTATCGAGAAATAAAAAATATTGTTTTATGAAAACTTACACCAACTACAGTGATTTCCACGAGGTTAAACCCAAAGCAGATCTATATTTCCTGCAACGAAGTAATTTGACTCACAAGTGTCTTACAAACTAATGCATTTCTGAAGGACTTTTCATGAGTCAATAAGTTGGGGTGAGACTTGTATTTATGAGACAAGTTTTGAAAAAGGGTTTTCTTTTGATATCTATCAAAATGTGTCAATATATCACATTTTGGAATGAAATTTGGTCACAAATATTAGTTTTATTTGGTTAACAGCTACAGAATTAGGTTTTTTTTTTATGAAGGAAAAAAATAAAATTAGAATTCTTATGTAAAGAATTAATGGGATAAAAATTTTAAAGAAATATATTTGTGTTGAAACCATGGATATTCTAAAATAATTTCGTGTTTGGCACATTATTAGATTTTGGTTATGAATATACATTTAAATAAGGTAGGAATACCATACACTACGTATTTTACTGATTTAGTTGGGTTACATGTGTTACAATGTTTCAGGTTGACATTTCATACAGTTTTTTATGCACAATTTATCCAGCAGTTATCTCGTTGTCATCAAGGATAGTCTTGAAAACAATGTAAAAACGCTCACTAAAACCTAGCCAAATCCCATGAGATGACAAGGAGATCAACGGACTCTATAATGTATGTATAAAAACTAAGATTCAATATACAAGATTTCAAGTTTATAAGTCTGTTCAATCTCGAGATATCGTGTTAACATACGTACTGACAGAAACGGAATTTTTCAGTTCTTGGAGTATATGCTTTATATAAAAAAGGTGAGCTTTTATTTTACTCCTGTGAAGCATAGCTAATGAATGACATAATAATATTGGTTAAGTGATAGTAATTATATTTCTTTAACCGTGATGCTCGTGATAGAGGTCAACATCTCAATTACCATAAAATCAAACATAGATCTCACATAAACCCTTTAGCTGTAACTAAAAAGAAGAGAACATTTGTTTATTATTTCAAATGTATGGGTAACGTTTACCATCTGAACTACACCTAACCTTCTGTAAATGTCCTGTATTTAAAATAAAAATAAACACACATTACTTAGAAAGGCGTTGTTTTCGAAATATTGTTATAATCAAGTCCTAACTGAAATATGCTGAAAAAACATGCTACAAACCGACAAAAAGCGGCAGTTTGAAAGAACATTCTTCTCCCAAATGCATTTTAACAAGCGTAATAATGATACCTTTAGGAAAACATAAATAATCCTGGAACATTGTTTCTTATAAATATTATGCAGGACAGTGGTACTTGAAATGTAATTCTAAAAGTTAACTATGCAACCATTTACTGCTCTAATGAATCAGTGTTTTTATCAGTTTCTATTAATATCATAAGTGCATTATGGATTAGTTTACAAATTACATTTTTAAGAACAGTTCATTGAAGTTAAATCAAATATTTTCTAAGCATAATTTAAACAAATGTTTAGTGCATCATCATAAAAATTATATTTATATACATTTAGCTAGCGTTTATTTATTTAATTAGATATTTAGTACACATTCATACTTAATAAAACATAATACATTTAAAATCATCAGTCTGCAGCTCATTCTATTCTTCAGATGACTTCAAGACAGGTTTCTAGAAAAAACACACAGAAAATTAATTTTTACATTCCCAGGGAGACAAAAGAGAAATTGATTCATCCTACTTAGTTTCAATGATGCTGAGCCAAATTCCATGGTTTGAAATTTAACATCATAGAACTGATTATTGAATATATATATATATATATATATATATATATATATATATCTTTTTTCCTGTGTCGTTTAGTTTTCAGATTAAATGAACGAAATTTACACGCGTACGTATTCTCGATGACAGTACTGGGACTAATCTAGTCCGGTAAATAAATTTCGGGAATGGCCATGGACAACGAAAATGTCAGTCAAGTAACAAACTTGACCACCATTACCTTCAGAATTCGTAACTTATGTTAAACTGCAGGTAGGCTACCTTTGTGTTAACTGTGACTGGGATATGTATGTGAAAGCTCTCTGAGATTCACCTTTCCCAAGACTACCCTGGTTTATTCTACAGATAATTCTTGTAATATTTATCTATTACTATAAATCTGACGTCTGAAAGTATAAAGAAGTAATAATGTTACTATTTATTGATCCATCAGGCCCGTTTAATTAGTGCTGCCGTTCCCTAATGGGCCAAGACGTTAGAATTTAGATCTGAGCTAGAGATTGCGCAGGTTCGAATCCTCTTTGTAACCGTAGCATTTTATCAGAATCATCGACCTTGTACTATATCGACTAGGCCTAATAGATAAGATCCTCGCAGAGTCCAGGCAGAATAATGCTTAAAAGGGTAAAAGCCTCTTCATTTGAAAAAATAACTAAGTTAAAACTAAAGTAAATCGCAACAGTAACGTTCTAACGACCACTGTTTGAAAAAAATGTTCTAAATATCGTAATAATCAAGCATTGTATGGTAATTTTATTTTAACCATAATTTTTTTCACTGTATTACCACAATCACAATTACAGATTCGTAGCAAATATACTTTAAATAATATACTATAAATGGAACTATCAATGTAAACCATCTGTATTGTAACGAAAAACACTCAAAGCACACCTAGTAAATTATTAAGACAATAAACTAATGAGGAGTTAAAGCAATATCATTATTAAACTAAATTTATTCAAAAAATATTGCTCCAGTCTATTGATTCCTGCATCAGCGTTTCATATTCGTCATTGCTTTATGTAAAATTTTCTCCCATATAATGAATGGCTTTCCTTTCTAATTTACAATCGGTTAATTCAAGGCTCATACACATTAACAACCAGTTAATTTAAATTATTTTCAGAGTGGTAGGAGTCAGCACGCTTTAAAGTTTATTTCGATTTTAACTGGAAGGCGGCTATTACCAGGTAGCTTATAGGAATTACCTTCATAGTTAATTTGTTGTTATTGTTTTATTTAAATAGTTATGAAGGAAACAGGATTTTTCCGGACATTTTCCATTGTTCAGTGAAACAATAAATCAGTAACACTACGTTTCGAGATCTGCAAAGATCTGCAGAGTCGTAGGTGGTTAATAGACGAATGAAGACGCATTGTGACCTGTATTCCGTAGTCCAGTTTTAATAATTAGTGTTTTGTATAGTTTTTTATTAAGTGCATGTTTATAGAGTTAGTGAAGTTGACAAACAACATGTAGGTTGTGATTCCTGACTTAGGCGTGCCACAACGCTTTGGTAAGATTTGTTTATTTTTAACCTTATTTGTAATATTATGTATTAGGTTAGTTCTTTACCTGAAGAAGAGATCAGATTGCAGATCTCGAAACGTAGTGTTACTGATTTATTGTTTCACTGAACGATGGCAAATGTCCGGAAAAATTCTGTTTCCTTCACAATTCTTCCATCGTCAAAAATAACCTTCAAATAAATAGTTATCAGTGAAATATTTTTATTGCTACTAATTTTTCTCATTGAGATGTCTTAAGAATTCTGTAAATTTGATTTTTTTTCATATGTTAATCGTATTTTAAAATACAAGATAGAACAGAGAGACGATATACAGGAGGGATATGGGCCGTAGGGATATAAAGGGCAGCCACATACCTGATTCATTGTTAAAATATGTTTTACTATCGTCATAGAAATACAACAAGTATAAAGAACATCAATATCACTTATGTTAAATTGAGATGCATTGCAGATATTAAGCAAAACTACAGAAATATATTGCGTTATTTCATACACAAAGTTGATCGTACATAAACAATTTGGCCCAAAATGGCACATTGAGTGGTTTAGAGTTGCAAACAGTCCAAAAATAAACTAAATTTGAACAGTTTTGTTCCAATAATATATCTTACTATTTTAATATGTTTTCCAATTGATTGAGTCTTGTAAAGTGTAAAATGTGTGATTTCCATTGATGTTTCGTTCAACTAAAAACGGCCTAATAACTTACTATTTAGAACAACCACCACACTAAACGTTGGCTGTTATCAAATTGCTTTCTTTTTAAAAGGTTTGATGAAGATGTTGAGATCCTTAAATTCGAGCGTTGTAGGTATTATTGCGTTCCGCTTAATATGAAACGTGGCTTCTTCCTAAAAAAATAATATGATTCAAAAATATTTATATCAGTTATTTGATTTACGTCTGTTGTTTTTATTCTATGTAGAAGCTTTTGTACCATGAAGATGGAGCTTTTTTACCTAAAACTGTAAAATGTACTTACTGTTGTTTTTATATTCAAAATTTCACTTGCGGAGGGTTTTCTTGGGACTTATGGAATGTATGGGACTAATACAAGATAGTCTTACATATACAGTACAACTATTTAGTTTCGGACTGGTTGCTTACCAGGACTACTCTGTGTTTAACTGATCAAATATTTATTACTCCAACGCAGTAAGTTCTTTCTGTGAGGCGAATTTTTGTTACTTGCTTTTATAAATTTTCACTGCAACCAATATAATTCACTTAACAAGACATACTTATATTATGATTGATCAGAAAACACAATACTGAAGTTTCAAATAAAGTAATAACCGTATGAGAATTGTTTGAGATACCGGATGCAGTGGTACCAATGTGCATTTTTTTCTCATAACAGTTAAGCAGTTAAAACTGTACCATTAATTTATGAAAACAATGTATATTGGCACTACAATGGCTACACCACACAATGTAACACTTTGGCTCTCAAGCGGCACATTGTCTAGTTTTGAGTTTAGCAACATAGTCAAACTGTGTAAGCTCTGGGAGTAAATGTGTTACAATATTTATAATCTGTGACAGTTACCTAGCTAATGGCTACCAAGTGGAATACCTCTAGCAACTCGTATTTATTTCGGTTTCTGATTTCTTTAATCCAGTATATAAACAGATAAATTCTTGTTTTCTGAAATGTGAAATGTGTATACTCTGCCGATTATATTTTGTAATTATTAAAGAAGACAAATCTGAACATCCGTTAAAATTTTACAATACAATAGGCCACCTCAAAAATAAATATTAAAGTGATATCATATAACCTATCATAAGCATATCATATCATTTTAATACTCCTACAGTTTTAAAACCTATAATTAGGACTGATCTTCAAGAGGAAGTACCTTAACTCAACTGTTTTGTAATTAATCCTAGCCTGGTAAAGGTACTTATTAATTAGTTTTAAAATCAATATGTAACAGTAACATTTAAAATTATATAGTTCATAAGAACTCATGGAATTTGCAGAGTATACATTCATTAACAGAGTAGAAGATTAATGAATTCCGCCATTTGGACAGGGAGGTACTGAATTTCTTAAAATTCAATTTTCTTATTTCTAAGGCAAATCGAGAACATTTAACTGCTGACAACAATTACTATTGACCTATTTAAAAGTTTGAAATGCAGTATTTTTAGATAGGATCGATGTCTTTGCAGGAAGTTATGAGTGGAGTTTTGACAGGAGGTAATTTTCAAAGTCATAGTTTGCAGATTTAAACACTAGTGTTAACAGGTTTCCTTAGTGAATATTTATTTGCATCCTCCAGAAACATATATTGCGTAGTTGGTTAATGAGTAGAAAAGACCATATTGAGATACCAGCAAGGTATGTAGGCTTACAGGTTATTTAAGTTCTGTTAGTAGAAAGACAACTCTTGATAGATGCATAGATTTGATATGCGGTTGCTAGTTTAATTTATTATCTAGTGTAATACCCATCTCCTTTCTTCGAGTTACTGTTTGCAGGAACATCTTTATGTGAAGGATAATTCAATTCATATTTTAGATCATAAATAAAAGCTTAGTTAATTTAAAGTACATCTTTTATTGAAGCATAGAAAGAAATTGGAATTACACTTCACTAAATACGTTTTTTAATTAGATCAAAGCGGTATCATCTCACACTAAATAAAAAAAGCATAAAAATTACAATTTAAATTGTTTTCAAAATTAATATTAAGTAAAGTAAAGTCTAGCCCGGGTCTCGTAAGTACAACTGTAAAGACATCCCAGTAAGCGATTCATGTTATGTATTACTAATTTATGTTTTCCTTGGAGACGTCTGTTTGATTGTAATAGTAGCAAATTCTTATTTGCAACACTATAAAAGCCTAATTTAGAGTAAATATCAAAATATATGAATTCAAGCTTTGGGAATATTGATTAAAGTAGCAGTTATTCTTTTTTATTATTTTGAAAGTTATTATTTTACAATAAAAGTTCTATTTAATATATAACATAATATCGTCCTTATTTCTAGAACGAGAACACGGATTTTATTTTCATTCCTAGTACTTTCAGAAAAAGATACCATACTACCATACTTGATATATTTTATGAAACCTATACATATATGAAGATTACATAATATCCTATCAAAGAACGTTCAAAATACAACTATAATATTCCGAATCTCCTGCTAGCAACTTTTGTGACATTGCGAGGTATTTATGGTAAAAGTATATTTTAGAGCAAGCAAAGTTAGTCTTAACTGTATAAATGATACATTTATAACCGTAACAAACATCCTGAAAGTGACAGTAGTAGTCTAACGAGTCAGCCCCATATGATTTACTGGCTTGAAAGCAATTCCGGAAAGAGCGGAGAGTTGCCAGAAAAGTAACATATACACTATACAAGTAAGTTTACAACGTAGGCCCACTATGTAATGACAACTTCAAACATTTTAGGCTTAACATTATTATGTGACCATGGTTCAGTAATGTTGTTTTAGTACTACATGACCATACAAATTATTAAACCTGTCTTACTAGTTGATTTCTAATTGTTACTTAGTCCTCAGTTTAAATACTAGATTACAATTAATTACTGCATATCATGTAACCTATTTCTGCCAATTTATTTTAAAGCCCAATTTTGTGCAACATAAAAATCAAAGCAAGCAAAACCTGTTAAACTGGATCACAACGTAATTATCATAATATATGAATTATGTTTTAGATATAATATAATAATCCCACAAAATAAGAAAAATTAAAATGAGAATGTTTCTTCAAAGGGAGCCTAATTTTTTTATATTAGTATTATACTAGGGATTAGTCTTTAAAAATCTTGATTAACCCCCCAAAAACTCCACTTGCGGAAAGGAGTCAAACACTTTTTCATACATACAAAACTTCTAAGTTGGTCATATCGCCATCCCCTAAAGTAGATTACTCCATCTCTATTCTTTAAAAAATTAATAATGGGTTGGGGAATTATTTTCTTTATTTGTTAATGAAACAGCCTGTGAAAGTTGATTGAAATTAAGAAACTGGATGATCATGAGAGAATGGTGGAGGAGAATGCATGAATAAGTTACTGCTTTTTGAGGGTGAAAGGAAGGTGGGAGTGATAGACTGCCTAAACTAGTACAAAATTGAGTTGGTATTATTAATTAAATTCTTTAATGATCTCATATAATATAAGAAACGTTACAATAAATAGCCATAGCACGAGAAGACTCTACATTGGCTTAAAGCCTGTGGGTGAGGCTGAGTTCACAGAGAACTAATGGGTTGAGACATATTAAAACATAGTAGTTAAAAGCATTGTATAAATACTACTTCTAATAAAAGTATTTAATTATAAAGTGCATACATTTTACTAAAACGATACTATGGTAAGTTTGAGGGTTAAAAATCAACGCGTTGAAAATTATATAAATAAAAAGAAATTTAGAATAAAGCTGTAAACATATATGAAACACAAAACCAACCTATGACAATCCATATGAGGATGAGAATGACTAAATTATCAAACATAACATTCTATGGCATAGACAGCATGCACCCACGCAGTTTTGCACTTATACACACTCACACACACACACACACGCACTCACACAATACAAAAGAATAAACAAAAGCTCATGCATGTTTTACCCAGAGAAAAGAAAATTAAATACATTTCTAGGAGTAATATGTATTATGCTGGGCCTGGTCTAATCGTCAGAGTACACCATTCAGAGAATGCGACGTTTCCATGGCTTTGAAAGCATGCCTACGAGAAAAAAAAAAACAATCAGTAATAATATTTTTATACACTGCCATGTTGCCGTGGCCCAACTTAGTTTCGTATCAGATAGCCTTTGTCACGTTTTAGTAGGAAAAAAAAAGGTTTTTTTTGGATAGGGGTTTTTACAAATAAGATTAACGAATATCAAGCATTTTAAAGTTATCAAATAATTCAGCGGTGAGATAGCGCATAGAATAATAATAACATTAATAGTGAAATTACAAGTGAAATTTAAAAGTAATATTAAGTTATACTATCGGCCAATAAATGATTTCCAATATATGTCTTTAAATATGTTTAGCTTTTAATGTTCTATAAAAGTAGTATACTAATTTCAGAGTTATTTACAAAAATAATTGAGTGCTCTGTAGCAAATGCATTAAAAGTCAGCTAAGTTAATAAGAATATTTATTACTAACAGTCTCAGTACAGATTCAGTACTCGTATGGATGTTTGTTTATTGATCCTTGTTGTCCTTTGTTTAAAAGAAATACTTCAATCATGATGAAGAGATAGCATAAGGAAAGTATTTCCCATAGTTTAGACTTCATAACTTAGTTTCTGGATCAAATTGGATATGCAAAAACCCTTTTCTATGTTATCTTACAAATGTTATGAAACTATATTTTATGGTTAAACGCTTGCTATTTAATTTATAAATCAAATCAGTTGAAAATTAGTATGGCACGCTCTTTTTGTACAAATTTGCTACTCAAATTTAATAATTTCCGTAATACACTTTTTTGGGTTAGTGAGGTAAACAAATTTTTAATTTAAAACTTTTGTTTGCTCTGCTTCTTGAGAAATAATATATTCTGGATGTGTAAGGATGGATGTTGGGGCCGCCTCCTGTCAGGATCTATGAGGAAGGATATAGGAAATTAATCTCAGTCATGCCTCCTTGGAACAAGGGGAAGCTACCTTTGAACCAGTCTCTCCAGTCCAAATAGGGAGGGCGCAGCACACCATTGTGTCCTTATGTCTAGCCTAGAAACAACACTTAACACTTAGGGATACTCACCAACTTCATCATCTCCTGTAGTAGACTAGACCTATCCATTTACCTTTGCGTCAAAAAACTTCCACATTCGCGGTGAGTGATGTACTGATCCTAGACATCCATTAGGTTGCACAGAAATATCATAATTATAATACATAATATTAAATATTTATTTGTGGCTGATTTAAAAACGTGATAATCCAATTATTTAAGTTATCTAATTTTCTTTAGTTATTTTGTTCAAGCTTCCGTAGCAAGAGTAACAAAGAAATCAAACTCTTAATGACTCTGCAGCTTTCCAAGAAAACCATTTATCAATGTGTCATTCAGTAAATAGCAGTCCTGTAATTAATTAAACAAACCTTACATTAACGGAGGTTTTAGTCCTTAATAGTTTTATAATAGTAAAAAAACTTTATAGTTAATTGATTTTTAACATTAATTTATGAATTATAAATATTAAGGCTGATTACCATGTAAATATGAGTGCAAAAAATTGGAAATCGTGTTTTAGAATATTTCATTTATAATTTAAATTTATTCTAAAGTAAACGAAGGTCTATAGTGAAATTGTAAATCTTACCACAGTAAAGAATAGCCTTGTATGTACGACTGTATTGAGTAAGTGTTAATAAGTACATTAACATGTCCACGATCAAGAAAACACAACGTAGGGAATTAAGGTATTCTATCTTTTACTTTTCCCTTGGAAAAAATCTAATTTGTTTCCCATTATGCCATAAAATTAATTAATAAACCGTGAACGGATCGATATGACACACTTAACTCAAAATAAGCATTTTGATTGTAAAAAGATAAACCAAAACTTTGTGGACAAAAATATAAACTAAATATAATTTTGTAAAGTATCACATAAACCATATAAAAATTTAAGTGTTATTGTTATACTTAACAGTATAACAATCTTTATAACTTTGTGTTACTTTTTGTTACACCTCTCAGTACATAAGTAATAATGGTTCAAATAACTTGTTAATATATATATATATATATATATATATATATATATATATATATATATATATATATATATAAAGTGGTTTATATATACTGTACATCAAAATGAAAGGATAGTCGAAATTATACTAAAACATGTTAAAACATAAACATATTGCAATATTTTATTTTCTAAAAAAATACCATTTTTGGATTAAAAACACTCCGATACAGTTCAACAACAAATCTAAAGTAAAAATATTTGAAATCTAAAAATGTATGATGTCCTAATTGTTATCCCATACGTGCTGCTATGAAATTTTCCCCCCATCCTCCATCGCGATTAAATAACCAAAATATGACAATGTCAAACAGCAATAATCAGCTTCACTCACTAAAATTACGAGTAATGACGTGGAATACAGATTCCCTCCCCTCTACCTTAACTTTACTACCCAAGCTCATCATCACCTCGCTTCTTGATCTGATTGATCCTTTTATGAGCCCTCATCTAAAACTCATCACTACCCATTCAGTTAACGTATATAGTAAGTATCAGTACTATTAACCAACCGTGCAACAATTATTACGCTAATGTGGAAGATGGAGCTTGTATTAGTTACTTGTTAACTTATTTACATTCAAACACACAAACCAATATTTAAAACTTTTATTTTTGTATAGCCTTTCGATAGCAAGGCTATCTTTGTCAGACACATATAAAAAAATATCGCCTTTCTATTTAAAAGGCCTCAGAAAAATAAATGTTTTAACTATTGGTTTATGTGTTTGGAATGTAAATAAGTTAATTATTACGCTAGTTATATGGGAAATCATAGAAAATGTTTTGAAATATGTTTATAAGTAATTTTTATTATATTACAAAATTAATTTTATATTTAAATAGATCAGAACGGTATACACTTATCTTTCTATGGATAAAATTAGAACTTCTAGCCACGATATATAATAATTCAAATTCCATTAATGTACAAATTGGACGGAATATATACTATTATTCGGACCTGTTCAACTCCGATGATTCATGTTTACTGAACAGAAAGTTTTATGCAATATTCAACCCTCCAAGAGTGTTAGACGGGAATACAGGCAAAATGACTTTCTACTTACGAGCGGTGAGTGTATATATATACGCACACTTAATTGTTGAGTAAGCGTTTGACGGATAAATCGGTCATGTAGCAAGTTACATTATTTTAAGTTATGTAGTGTGATGTCTTCCTTGTTTGGTTGCTTGCGCGCTTTCCTTATTTGCACACTTTTTTTAGTATATTTTCCTTCCTTCTTGTATGACTATAAACATTTGTCGAGAATACCGATTTTCTCATAAATAAAGTTTTAATTCTTAAAATAAAATCAGCATAAAAATACAAGTTCATCTTTTTATGAGAAATTGTATTTATTTTCATATCTTTCCATTTAATTAGTTTGTCTTTTATTATTTATACAAAGTTTAAATAATATAAATAATACTAATAGGTAATAAATAATGGTTAACAAATCATATAATGTTTTTTTAATACGTTTGAAAAATTATCTTCTCAATAAAAATACTTGTTAAAATATTTAAATTATGTCTTTCCATCTAAGGTTTTATGTCAAAACACACTTTAAAACATTCAATCAACTTAATCTTGTTGCAACTTTGAAACAAGTTCAACTAAAACTGTTGTATCTACATTTATGATACTGTCTCGGCAGTAAGGCATGTAAGGACATGAAGAACTTTAACAACTTTTATCTTAAACACTTCTGCCATTTTATTATTTTCGAATACAAATTATACTGATAGATGTCATTGAGTAAGGTAGATAATATTAATTACGACTATTATACTAATGGTCATTGCCGAGATAGCCATGATCATGACTTAGAAAAACTATATTTTGTTTTTAACTTCCCATCTCATAGAAAGCTGAAATTCGATACGGTCTTACTCTCTCTACATAAAAATGAAAGACTTTAAACGACGATTAACAAAGCACAGTGTTTAATATAGGGTAGCTACCACAAGATTTATATTGTCCAACTTCTTAATGTCTTAGAAAAATAAAATATCACATAGCCTTATGACTTACATATCAAATAAAAAGAATTAACTTGAAGATTAAACATCCGTAGATGTCAAAATAAGGATTAAAAATCATAGCTGAACTATGTTTTGTCTTTAAAATTGTCCATGTCCTAAACAGATGCAATTTTATACATAGAGATCTCTTGGCTCAAATAGAAAATGAAAATAATATTTTAGAAGACCAAACAGCGTTAAAACGCACAGGGGTTTAAAACGGATATGCAACTCCATAAAACTAAATTTTTGTTTTTTAATCTCCCGATGAGCTAGTGAAAAATAGTTTTAAATTATCGTTCCCTATAATTTTAACAGCCAAATTCAAAATTTATTCAACAATTTTAACCACCTTAATTGAATATTTATATAGATATACTACCCATAGATATTAATGAGGGATTTAAATACAAAAAAACTCTGTAAGTTTACGGATTCAACTTAATGATGTCGTATTTAGGATGAAATTTAATACACACATTTTTTATGTTCAGACAATAATTCATTTTTATAAAGCCCAACCTCCTATGGGGGTTAAAATGGACTTGCGTCCCCTAGAAGAAGAATATTTCTCCTTTTAAAACTTCGTATTGAACTAGCAAGATTACATTTGACACACACGTGCCTCATTACTTACTGCCTTAATTCACTACTTACTTACTTACTTTATTTAGCCTTTACAAAATAATTTGAAGAATGAGGTGACTATGAAAATTTAGGGACCTACATCTTATGGGCTACTGCGGTAAAACATTACTAATAATTTTGTAAATCATCCATAGACCACTGTCTATTGAGGGATATTGAATTTTAACGTGCCATACTTGTCTTGTATCTTTGACTTAGTGGCCTAGGTCACTAGGAACGTCACGTAGACGTACAAAATAACACGAGAGTGCCATAGTAGAATAGATGTGCTTCTAATTTCACAAATAATGACCTTGGAGTTACAAAATACACAGCAATATCTCACAAAACAAATAAAAAAAAGGCAGCAATACTGATGGAACAACAATGAATGTACGTTCAAAATTAAAAACATTGTTTCTCAGCCGGGATGAAGCTGTAAATGAAATAAAGAGAATTAAAACCCATCACAGAGTATAAGTATTTACTTTTCAAATACAGTGTTCGAAATCCATCACAATATATAAATACACTAGCTGTTTCCCGCGGCTTCGCACGCGTCTCTTGAGCTTTGCCCGTATATTCCTTTGCCTTCAAATAGTGTTTGGCTATTTAATATACGTAACTGTGTTGTAATTGCAGTTTATAATGTGCAGGTGCTTTGATAACTTTTATATCTTGCAGTACAGCCTGGTGGTGAATTAAACCAATGGGCATTGCATATAAACCTTCTACATAGAAAAATACAAATAAATACAAATTTTCATAGTGATCGGTCCAATAGTTTCTGAGTCTATAAAGGACAAACACACAAACATTCATTTTTATATATTATTATTGATCATTGGTGCAATCTGAATTTAAAATTAGGCAATGACGTCTTCCATGCAACCTGCATTACACTACTGATCAAGCACTTTACATTACAAATTTTCTAAATTTTAAATGTAAAAAAATGTTTCTGCCTCTTTGATGAACTTCAGCTGAAAGTATTAACAGCTGTTAAGTATCAGTTCGCTTTGTATTATGTGTCGTAGCGCAGTCTGTCGGATCCAATATAAAAAACTCTAACATCAACAACGATTTATAATTAAAAAAATAATTAAAAAAACTATTTAAATTGGACCAAATTTACTCTAGTATGTATGCCTATGTTTCTTCCAGGAACGTGTATAACCACTGTACAAAATTTCACGATGTTTCGTGCATTGGTTCCAGAGTTATAACGGAACATACTAACAAACATTCGCATTTATATATATATATATATATATATATTATATATATAGATTTAAACGGGCTATGACAACAAAAATAAACATGGAGCATAGTTACTACCAAATAAAAGTTTTAAATTATTGTCCTTTTCCAACAAAATAAAGTATATTATGTAGTGAGGGTATCCCACACAATTAATTTTTAGTTATTTATTTAAAGAAAGAATTATTGAAACGCGTAGAAACTGACGATAAATGATGGGTCTTAGTGACACTGTTCGTTATTTCATTTATCGGATTATCAGTAAGCAGCTCACAATCCTCGTTCCCTTTGTTGAAATAAATCCAGTCTAAAACACTTAACTTTGCGTCTGAAATAGTTTTTAAGCCTTTGTTTGATGAAATTATATTTCTTTCTTTACTTTGAAACAGAAGTTAGCCTTTTACATAAATATTGCTTCTAGCATACTAGACATAATAATATAAGTTTAACATTGATGATAGTACTATTGAACTATTACGAGTTACAATATTTCTTGAAAGAACTTTTAGAACATCAAAAATTAGGATAGTATATATTGCTCATTCTCGAAGTGGTGACCTACTAACAAATACTTGAACCTCAAGGAACTTTTGTTAAATCTAGAAGTAGAATATAACTTTTTGGCATATCTAAACTTCAGCGGTACTATAAAAGACAGCTGAAAACTACTAACCTCATCTTCCTGAAGGAATATACAGTACTTTTCCTAAGTAACAAAACTGTATTTAGCTAGCCGAGGGCAGTAAACTAGCGAATGTTCTGCTGTTTTCATATCGTGGAATAAAGAATAAATGAGATAACCCCGATGTATATAAATGTTTCCTCAGATGTCCATACCTTGTGATTAGTATGTAAAACTCCCTGTGTAATAATAATATTAGATTATGCAAGTAGGGAAACAATTGTCTCGTGTATGCAGAAGTGTGCCACCAACAAGGCTCTTAACAAGCCTAGCTGCATGTCAAATGTCGTCTACATCTCATTTAATTTTTGATATATCCTAGAGCAGACAGATAAACATACATATAAAGTTGATAATCATATTTATCAGCCTGACAAGCGAAACTTGTGCCCGCATGATAATATTAAAATGTCACTCAACTAAATCTTGTGTATGTAAAAAATGAAGTTAAAAAAAAAACTTAAAATCAACAGATAACTGTCTTTCTCGAGATATCATGTGGATAGGTGGATTAAATGCGCTACTATGTCAGGTGCTAATGTGATTGTACTCAGTGGCTTTACGGATTTATTTATTCTGCTGTGTACTCGGTGCTATAAGAGTTTATACAAATGTAAAAACGTTTAATAACCCTAAATCAAATCCCATAGAGTGACATTATACCAAACGAAGTTCCTATGTAATAAAAACTATCTTATTGTTTCTTCAATTACAAAAAACTAATTAAATCTAATAATGTAAAGCAGCTCACTACGTTTTTAGTAAAGTGTTATTATTTTGAGAAAAGGCGTATTGCGTATTTTGTAATATGTACAACGTTGGGAAACTGTACATTATAAATAATAAATAATTGTACCTTAATCCGACAGGTATCACGTGGAACCAGGAATATAACTTCCATTTTTCCAACCAGCCTGACACTGAGATATATTCTTACGCTCACTAAAAACTAAACAGTACATAAGTAAGTGTTTATCCAAAGTGCCGCATTAAACAGGTAAATGTGGTGGTTAAAACTGTAACCCTGTTTAATTATTCATTCTTCTACCAACGCTAATCATTCATTAGCAATCTGAAAAATTGCAAACAACTATATTAGGTTTTGTTTGTGTATCTAGGTATACTACAGAGTTTAAATTTTTTATTTTATGTCCATTTTTTCAATATGAATATAACACATTTTTATTGGAAGAGGCTGAAAACAGACATAGCCTTCCTTTTTCAATCGTGACGCGATATAGGACCCGTTCACTCCTCATCATGAAAGTAGATGACCCTATTAATTAATCTACCGCACACATCCTAAACACCCTATCACTCGGAAGCAAGGATGAATAGTTCATTTTAGGGCTACGTGCAATAAGGGTACAACAAATTTGAAAATTTGAAAATTGAGTAACGTTTGGGATTTATTTAAATTACCAGATTGATACATAAAGCGTTTTTAATGGAGTCATGGTTATTTGACCAAACCAGTAAGAGTTTGAGTCTTGTGTAAGAAAACGGATTTCTAGTATTTTGTATTAAATATAAATTTGCATGTAATGTTAAGCTATCATATGTAAAACTACTATAAGAGTACTAATATATTAAATAAAATAAGTCATAGCAGATAAATATCCAGAATTTGAGTTTTTGTAAAATATTTCAAGAATTAGTAGAAAAAACAAGTAGTTAACAACAAGCAGGTGTCTGTTTCTCAGTGTGGGTTGAAGCAGCGACACTCTAGTGGCTTTTTAACCAGTGTCTGTCGCCTCTAGTGCTCATTGCCTCGTCCTTGTGTGTGAGCCTTTACCTCGGTGTCCTGTTATCCTGATCCTTTGCTCTATACCTTGGCATTACTATGAAAAAGACTCTTGGTACAATTTACGATTGCATTACATTCGATTTTATATGTATGTGGACTGAGAAATCAGAATTCCAGCTGTGACTAATGCATGTAAAGTCAGATGCAAAAAAACTACAATGAATGTCAAATAATAAATTCTTAAATGTACACTGATTACCTATGTATTATATCGCATAACTATTAGACTTAAAATATAATTTTTAAATTGTTCTTGTAATTTGAGTTGTCATTGAAAATTAAGTCATCATCCATGCTTATTATGATTAGTAAGTTCATATCATTTGGGATTTTCCATAACAAGGATTACACTTGGAAAAATATGAATTCAAAAACACATTATTTATCATCAATTAAAAAAAAATTGAATTCACATGCATTAGGCACAACCAGAGGTCAGAATTCTTCAGTCTACTCCTTAGAACGGAAACAGATTACAAGAAACGGAAGTAAACGCTTTTTGCCCGAATTAGCCTTCTCAGACTAGTAATATAAGGCGTTGTTATGTAGAAACCAAGTCAAAACTATGTTGAAGCTCGGAAAACCTACAAGAAAGCTATTATCCATGCCAGACTAAATTTCAATGCTGAATATATATCCTCCGCATCTAATAGCAGCTGTAAGGCAGCATGGGAAATTATTAACAGATATAAAGGTAGCTCAAATGCCTGTAAGATCAGCCACAACCTAACCCCTGATGACTTCAATTACACCTTCATTGCAACAGTGAAAGAAGCATGTAGTCAGGCTCCGCCTTCTTTGGCGGTTTCCGGTCAACTTGTGAGCGGCTACCAGGTTCCCCCTCAACGCTTTGTGTGGAAACTAGTTTCAAGTGAGGAAGTATTGAAGTGTGTCCAAAGCATCAAAAGCAGTTCCAGTAAAGACATCTTCGATATCAGTGTTGATCTGGTGAAATTTGTTTTGCCTGTGATACTAGAGCCCTTTAAGGCTAGCATCAATCATTGTCTTTCTACAGGCCTGTTTCCTGACTTGCTTAAGTTGTCAAAAGTTGTACCTATTTTTAAAAAGGTTGACCCCTCCCTGGCTGAGAACTATCGACCTATATCTGTGGTGCCCACCTTTTCCAAAATCATTGAAAAAGCTGTGATATACCAGGTTAGTGAAATTTTTTGAATCTAATTCTCTATTTTCTAAACATCAATTTGGCTTTCGCAAGGGTTTGTCCACTGTGGGCGCAGTCGAGCTTCTAGTCTCGGGAGTAATAGGTGGTTTTGAACACTGCTCTAGCACACTTGCCAGCTTGTGTGATCTGACAAAGGCTTTTGACTGTGCTCCACATGACATCCTCCTTACAACATTATGGCCTAAATGGTGTTGAGCTAAACTTCTTTCGAACTTACCTGTCTGATCGCACTCAGAGGGTGTACTTAAACAACACACTCTCTGAGTTAGCTTCAGTTAAGGGTGGTGTACCACAGGGATCGGTCCTTGGCCCATTCTTATTCTTAGTTCTTATAAATGATTTGCCTAACAATGTGGATTGCGGCTCAGTAATTTTTGCAGATGACTCCACGTTTTATTGTATAAATAACGATATAGATACCTTGTTTGTAGAGAGAACTCATATCCTCCACCAAGATAACCACTGGTTTTCATCTAATGGTCTGTTACTAAATGATAATAAAATCACAAAATATTTTATTTTCTCTTTGTAAAAATCTTACGCTAACGAAATATAATTTAAATTTAAAGTCCTGTGTAAGATTTTTGGGTATAACTTTAGATTCTAAGTTGACTTGGCAACCCCATGTTCAGAGTGCTGTTGTAGGCTGTCAAGAGTAATTTTTTTGCTGCGTCACCTAAATAAACTTGTTCCTAAAGATTATCTTAAATCCGCATATTATGCATTTTTCATAGCACCATATCGTATGGAATCTCCATATGGGATAACAGTCGTGATATTCATAAAGTATTACTGTTACAGAAAAAGGCTGTTAGAATTTTAGCAGGAGTCTCCTCCTTAACTACACGTAAACCTATTTTTGCAGAGGAAGGTATTCTAACTGTTATCAACCTTTATATTTATTCATGTCTAATTAAATTAAAACAGAATCTTGGCAACTTTTCTCTTAGAAATGACATTCATCACTATCCTACTAGAGGCAGCTTATATTTAGATCAGCCCTACTGCAGATTAAGTAAAACACAATCGATGTATTCTTTTATTGGTATCCGTTTGTTAATAAACTACCTCTTACCAGTCATAACATTAGTCTTAGTAAATTCAAATCAGTGATGTATAGATGGCTGTTAACTAGACCTTTTTATAGTATAGATGAATACCTGACACTGTCTGTGATAGATGTTTCTTTTTAATTTTTAAAACCTATCTATAATAAAATTTCCCACATAAATGTTTTAAATGTTACTGTTTTAAATTGTCTGTTATTGTACTATTTATTTATTTATTATTGAATGTTTACCATTTTATTACAATGTTATTAATTTATTTTCTCCAAAATCTATTAATACATGGATTTATTGTTGATTGTCCATGCTTAGTTATACATAGTATACTGTTATTTCATCTGGCCAGTCAGGTTTTCACTGGAATTAACATTTAATGTAATGTATCTAGATTTAATATTTTATTGAAGCTCTGGTGACGATGTCAATGCATTTTAATAATGTTATTATGACTAATAAAGATTCTTGATTCTTCTTGATTCTTGATAGAAATTATTTACATTATTTGAATAGAGATATATATTTATTAGATTTTGATGTTGGTTTATTTATTTAGTGGAACAAATAAGTGAACCTACCCTGCCATACTAAAGTGTTTAGTTAAGGGCTTTCAAACATTTATAAGCCTTTAAGTATGGTTTTTAAAATAGAAATGTCCTAATTTTTTAGGGCCTGATCGGTTTTATTACTTAGCTAGGACCAAGCTGTCAAAAAGTGGACAGACATTCAAATTACTAATAATTGATATCAAGTCTCGTAGATAAGGCAAAAGTCAACTTTAAAATCACACACCGCAAAAGTAATATAATACTGACTGTTACTGTTCAGACCCAATTCATAGTACAGGAAATGCCTTTCTCTCAGTTCTAGTGTTTTCTTGACGTCACCAAAGTGTCCAACTGAAACGACGACGATTCTACAATGATGATTTTCTATAATTGAAGATTCTCTCAATCCATGCAACTTATTGGATCATCCTGCAAAACATTGTACATTTGCAGTACTCATTTAAAAATATTTTAATTTGTATCTACATCAAATTATTTGTTGTAATAAATTAATTTTATGGGAGGGAAAACAGTTTTATATAAACAAGAACGATTTTTGATTCTTGAAAGAACGCCTGTATTCCTATATAGCCTATATAGTAATGTAAGGGACCAAAGGAACTACTTTTTATTGTTATCTTAGGTAAACTATATTTAAAAAAGATAGTGCTTATATATTTAAATTTAACTTTCACCAATCACTTCAACGGTTTTGGTTTTATTTTTATTACCGAGGATGGCTCTGCTGAATGAGAAAAAAATGTATTTATTGCTATTCAATAGGGATTTTTCGTTACTGTAAGAAAAATAAAGCTTAGATATTAAGAATAATTATTAACCAAGCAGGAAAGCTAATAAAATGTATCCTTATGCACTCAGTTGTGATTTTATTTCACCATATTCAGAGACAATAAATTTAAACTTGTCACTGAGAGAGATTCTGAGACAGGTATTAATCGTTAAATACTTTAGTAAAAGAAGCCGTTACCATTGCCGTATTCTTTGAAAATGGAACGTTTTATTTCCGTGTGGAGTACCACTGCCAAATGAGACCACATCACTAATCGCCAGCCGATTGGAAACCCTTCTAATCAAACCTCGATGTAAGTTCCTGGTTAATTACGTGCTGAATCTGCTATGCAACGTCGTCTGTTCATTAAGTGACTGTCTGTTACCGCATAGTTGGTTCATTAGTAATAGCTAGATGATTGGAAAGCCTACTAATCAAACCTCTGGGCAAGCACCTCGATGACTAAGAGATGTGTCTGCCTTGTAACGTCTTCTGTTCAGCAAGTTACTGTCTGTTACCACATAGTTGGTATATCAGTAATACCCAGATGATTGGACTTATCAAACCTCAGTGTAAGCTCCTCGTTGATTACGTGCTGATTCTGCCATGCACAATCTTCTGATCAGCAAGTTACTGTCTGTTACCGCATAGGTGGTACATCGGTAATACCCAGATGATTGGAAACTCTTCTAATCAAACCTCAGTGTAAGCTCCTCGTTGATTACGTGCTGAGTCTGCCATGTAACGTCGTCTGTTTAGTATGTTATTGTCTGTTTTTACATTGTTGGTATATCAGTAATACCCAGGTGATTGGAAAATCTTCTAAACAAACCTCCGTGTAAGCTCCTCGTTGATTACGTCCTGAGTCTGTCATGCATAATCTTCTGTTCAGCAAGTTAGTGTCTGTTTCCTCATAGTAAACACTAGTAATGACTAGATGATTGGAAAGCTTGCTAGTCAAATCTCCGTGTAAGATCCTCGTTGATTACGTGCTGAGTCTGCCATGTAACGTCGTCTGTTTAGTATGTTATTGTCTGTTTTTACATTGTTGGTATATCAGTAATACCCAGGTGATTGGAAAATCTTCTAAACAAACCTCCGTGTAAGCTCCTCGTTGATTACGTCCTGAGTCTGTCATGCATAATCTTCTGTTCAGCAAGTTAGTGTCTGTTTCCTCATAGTAAACACTAGTAATGACTAGATGATTGGAAAGCTTGCTAGTCAAATCTCCGTGTAAGATCCTCGTTCATTACGTGCTGAGTCTGTCATGTAACGTCGTCTGTTTAGTAAGTTATTGTCTGTTACCAGATAGGTGGTATATCAGTAATACCCAGGTATTTGGAAACTCTTCTAATGAAACCTCCGTGTAAGCTCCTCGTTGATTACGTGCTGAGTCTGTCATGCATAATCTTCTGTTCAGCAAGTTACTGTCTGTTTCCGCATACTTAGTACATTAGTAATGACTAGATGATTGGAAAGCTTGCTAGTCAAATCTCCGTGTCAGCTCCTCGTTGATTACGTGCTGATTCTGCCATGCAATGTCGTCTGATCTGCAAGTTACTGTCTGTTACCACATATTTGGTACATCAGTAATAGCTAGATGATTGGAAAGCCTGCTAATCAAACCTCAGTGTAAGCTCCTCGATGATTACGTGCTGAGTCTGCTACATAACGTCGCCTGTTTGGTAAATAATTGCCAGTTACTGCATAGTTTGTACATCAGAAATAGGTAGCTGATTTAAATTCCTTGTAATAAAACATCCATATAAGCTCCATGTTGATTGCGCGCTCAGTCTCCCACTAAGATCAGTACATTAATGTCTAACCTGTACACAGTAATAACGTTTGTTGGTGAATTAGTGAAATATCTAATAAGGAAGTATAATTTAAAATATTTAAATTTCTTGGCAGTATAGTTTTTGATAAATCTACAAACACTAAGATTAATTTTCTGATTGTGTTAATAAAGCATTTTTGAAAATATTGTATATATTAGATAGTAACCAGATTATATTATGCCAACTCTATCTTGTGAAGGAGGTGATAGAAGACATCTATTTACAATTATTTTTAACCTATATTCGTTCTCGTACAGTAACAGTTTTAATGCCAAATATTCATAATTTCATGGTCTATTCACCATGGTGATGAATTCCTAATGGAACGAAAACAAAATTTAACTCGTTAATATCTTTCCACAATATGCCTCGAAAAACTTGGGTTCGCGACAAGGCCTCAGTCACGCAAAGATTGGTTACTATTTTGGAATCTGTCACCCCAAGATGCTCAAAAAGCCTTTCGACGTTTATTGATGTAAATGTCTTCTTTGAAATATTTTCCTGTTTCGCCTTCGGTTCCTCTCTTCAGCTAAAGAGTCGCACGTTTAGAGGCATCATATTTCCGCTTGCAACACACACACATTAGCACAGTATGTAGATGGAAAGGAAACCTGATATATTATATAAGTTTTTTTGGTTTTTAGAGGTGAAAGCAATTGTATCAAATACATGTCATATCGTAAACAATCATAAAATACACCTTAAATGTAGAGTTTTGTCAGAATAATTATGTTTAAAAATTGTCTTTCCTAACTACTATTCCTGTAAGTACAGTTTGGTAAACAGATATTCTTATATGATTAAGTAAAAAATTATATCTATTTTTAAAATAAAATGCTTAAAATACAATTACAGCCATGTTTATAAACTTAAGAAAATATTCCGAAAATCCCGTTGTTTTGACGTTCCTTATAACTGATATGTGGATTGTCTAACTTACAAAAATATCAGAATTTAACATCACAGTTCACCGATGTTGATTTATTTGAAACTAATATAAAATCTAGGTTTTCTCATAAAAAATAATATAAACAGTTTAATATTTTGTATTGATTTGCTTGAACGATATATCAAGATCAAAGATTTTTTTATAATAAGAATCCCTTAAATATTTTAATTATATTTGCATTATTGGGTGTTATTGCATTGTTATTTTTCTAGCAGTTTTATATTCTGTGTTATAATAATTTCAGTAAGTTCCAAATATAAGTCAGTTTCTAAAAGTATCGCCACTTAAAACGCAAAATGTATTAAACCTATACATGATTAACACTTGAGCCCTAAACACTAATTCTGTCCGTTTCCTCCTGACCGTGTAATGATATTAGGAACTTTGACCTTCTCGACTTTGTAACTTTATCTTTGATCATGGCAAACGCTTAAACAATTAAATAGATCCAAACAAAGTTAGCTTCCCAGTCTCTGTGAATGCATATTTCTTCACCATCAAGCGGTTTACTTCTTCTTTCAAGGTTAGTTTAACATCAAAAAAACCAAATTCATTGTGAGCAATATTAAAAGCTATATTGAATTAATTAAATGAAAAATATATTAGTAATTTTCTAAATAAGTAAAAAGAAATAGTTTTGTAAAACATAAAAACTAGGAATCAATATATATTTAAGCAGGAGGATGAAATAACTGCCTGAATAATAAGTTCGGTTGTCGAACAGCTGTCACCTAACTGCGGCTCTCCAACTTTACTCCACCACCAGGTGTTTGAGTGTGGATGATTTTGTTGCTGAAGTTGGCTCAGTAATGGCCAACTTTACTGAAATACATTTCCACCAGTTCCCTCTTCAAGAGGTTAATATCTCAATTTCCTTAATCAGTTTTAAATATTAGAATATAATGGTTTTAAATATTGTGCACTATTAAGTTTTGAAAAAAAAAAAATTATCTGCTGTGACTTCACGTGGAAGCTCCAGTAGTATAAAAGTGGCATTTTAGGAAATATACACCATAATGGAATAATTTTTCGTGTAAGCGATGACCATTGGGTGATATTGCTGTATCGACATCCACATATGAATCATTCAACACGTGTTCGACTCCATTAGGACGGAGTATTTTGTAAGGTATTAATTAAAATGAGGTATTTAAAATGTTTATACTAAAATTTTCCGGTTGATCTGGAGGGGTCCAATGTTTTAGAACATTGAAATGAGTAAGTAGCATCTAGTTTTATGTCCAATGATGTAAATTTTACAAACGACCATAAACGTGCTCTAGTAACTAGGAATGATTTGCATTTCACTACCATTAATGACGGTTTAACTAAAAGAGGGCTACAATAGTTAATTTCTATATTCCACATTCAAATTTAAGCTTACACTAATAATAATAATTCAAAGATTTTTGTACTGATGGAAGTTATCGTAATATTAATGAAAATACAACTTCCAAAAATACATTCTTAAAAACAAATTGTTTTAAACTTCATTAGTTGTGTTGTACAGCGTAATAGTTATATTATACAAATTACTTGGTTATTAACGGATGTTATTTTAAACTCAGATAGTGGTTTATAGAAATGTAATCTCTCTAATTAAAAGGTTGCAATTTGTATTCAATCTTGGAAATAATTATGAAATAATTGTACAATTATACATGAACAATGTTTTCTTAATATTTTTATGCACCTATAAAGTTGTGATTTGGAGTAAAAATTACTTTTTATGTAACTTCATATGATTTGAACCTAAACTGTGGTCAACAATGCACACGTGGATGAAATTTCAATTAAAGAAGTGACGGAGTTCTATAAAACTTTCAAAAGTCCTATTCTCAAAAGCGAGTTTTCGATTGAATCTTTGAATAAAGTTTAGCATTCAGTATAAGGAAAAAATAAATTTATAAATTTATATTCTGTCATTTTACAAGCGATATTAATCATTAAACACTATATTTTGAATAGATTAACTACAAATTGAAATGTCTATTATTTGAATATTTTAGTGAAACTAATTCAAACAATGAAATAAATGTTAGTTAAAGTTGGGATTTAAACGTATTCAAGCTTTTGATTTAACCTGTTAGTGACATAAACTGAACGATATAATAAGGGGAAATGCATAGAAACAGACAGGAGAGGACCAGTATCTACAGTTCTAGCTTGTTATATTAACTTTATTCCCACATTCTGTCTAGATGATCATACTACTAGAGCATAGAATGTCAAAAAAAGTCCTGGTAGTCATCCCCTTTCACCTATCGAAATCCATAGAACTGCCTCAGAGAACTCAGGAGGAAATTATCATTAACACCAGATATGTGAGACTCAAACATATTATAAAGAACTGTACTTTGAAAAGAAACTATTAGCCTAAAATATTTTCCATCCGAGACAAGCATTGTGGATTTTCATATACGTGGTCTATTTCGCCAAATCCAATCCAAAGAAGCAACACCGGACATGAGCAGAAAGTGGTCCAAAATTACTATAAATAAATATTAAAATAATAAATAGTACAAGAAAGTAAAATTCGGGAGTAAGGACATATTAAAAAAGTATCCGAATTTGGAAAGTACCTTATATTAAAGTTTGACCCACCTCACCTGCAGTAGCCCCTCTGTTATGTAAACAGGCCTATTGCATATTTTCTAGAAATTATTAACCAAACATACCATGATCTTCACGGATGCACTATAATTTGGTTGTTTATCTGGCGATGTTTTGTCTAAAAACATCACAAACTTAAATGAATTAAAGGTAACAATTTTTAGCTTTCAAAAATGTTGCAATGACAATTTTTATTCTAGATAAAAAATTGCATGGATATAGATTATCACTAATGTTTTGAAATTAATAATGATTAATACTTTAGATGGTATAATCGGCCCTTTTCTACTTTTAATGATCTCATTGGACAAATGCAAGTAAATATGGTTATAATATTATTTTAATATTTATTGCAGCCAATTCTGGCATAGTTGTCTTTTAATGTGCTCCAATAGGTCAGTTATTCTAACACAATAACTAATAAGTTCAATTATTTGGAAATGGAAAATTTACATTAAGTGAAAACTTTGAAGTAGGTTATAATTCAATGCAGGAATTTAAAGGATTTATAATTTATTTGAGATCACCTTTTAAACTAATGAATTTTTATCCTAAAAGGCGTTTTAGTCTTATCGTTAACAAAATCATAGCTTTTTCAGTGTCTGGAAAAATATTATTTGAGCCTGTCTGTCTGCCTATCAATTTCCTCACCCACTAGCCCATAGTGATAAAATGTTGCATAAAGCTTTATTTATATATAAGCACCACTGAAATTGATGATGATTCATGTTACTCTATTGGAGCGTTAATGACAAATGTACACTGGTATCATGGATAAAAATAGTGCTAATGAATAAAAGCAGAATGAACTTTTAACAAACAAAGTCCAATATTATGATATTTTAACATGTGAAATTCATAGAGTAAACAGAAAAATAATAAAGTAAATATCAAAATTTGGGGGCAGGATTTGATTTCAACGCACCATTGTGTTCTAGTACCCTCTCTAGCTCACCGGAACATATATTATTTTAACAATCTCTTATGAAACATAACTAAAAATGATGTGAGTGTATGATGGAATAAGATTTATCAAGAAAAATGTCATCTGTAAACTTCACATTTTGCATGGAACCACACAGAAGTATTTTCCTTGTCTAGGAACCCATACCCTATTTACTTTGTATGGGTACGCGATGTAAGTTGTTTGTTAAACTACCTAATAATAGGTGTACCCGTATAACTGTAATAAATCAAAATGAAAGCAATGAAATTGACGGAGTTTATATGACAGACTGATATTGACTATCAATTATAAAAATTGTAATATCTTGTACATTTTATATATTTAATAAGGTTTAGAGATACTTAATATTTACTCTACCACTTACCCTTCACGTCCATTTAGTCTTTTATGTCGATGATTTACAGTAATTTATCACTGAGTGTTGTGACAATTCTGTCAAAAAATCTAAACAAAGGTAAAGTTAAAGAGGGGTTTCGAGTCTATTTATTCCAACACCACCTCATTTATCGGTCCAGACAAACTGTACGTAACGTTTGTCTTTGTGTAGTAGGCCTCCGTTGATTAACCTAGTTTAGTTTGAAACCTAACATTATTTTTCCTGGTTTCGTTAGATAAACATTACACTGTGATCTTCTATTGAATTTCAACTTCGTAATGGGTTATTCTATTTATTCCAAGTTAATAGCATTCGAATTTAAACTGATTGACAGAAATTTATCAACTGGTTTAACTTACTGTAGAAAAAATTAAAAGAAATATTAGTGAATGAAACAAAAAGTTTTATTACATTTATGTATAAATTACCATATATAAAACAATATTGTTCTCTTAAACATTACTAAGGAATGTATTTCAGCAATTTTGTATAGTGAAAATTAAATTGTATACACGTAAATAATTGTTAGTTTGATTTTTGAATGATTATTATCTAGTTGACTTATACTTTTACCAAAAATATTAAAAATTCTTACGCACGCAACTAAATGAAAGAATGGCATACTGAACACTAATCTTATATTGAAAAAGTGATAATAAAGTAATTAATTGCCAGTTTAATACGGGTTAGTATTATTTTACACCCTCTGTATATGCATGTACGTTATATTTAACATGTGCGCATTGTGTAATAGATTGATACATACAGAATTTCAGCGAAGCCTGTTACGTAACATGTACTCCTGCCTTGATTATATACATCAGCAGAGCTTAACTATAATTCCAATACGTCCTGTTCAGAGGTGTTATGCATCCACAGTAAATTTCCGATTATCACCTTTTCACGTGCAGTTAGGGTTTTCCGTTCTTGATTCTGAGAAAGATGAATCATTACACTATTTATTCGAACCGTTTAGTTCTTAATAACATATTAGACTCGTTCTTGAAATATATTATAGTACGGTTAAAAACCCACAACCATTTCTAACAAAACTTGACTATTGAGTTTTAATTGTAGTGAATGCTATTAAAACAGGTATTGCACCTCCATATGATTCCGTCGCTTCACATTGTTCACCTATAAAACCTTGCATTTAATCATTTTCAGCAATGTCACCTGGGGAATAAAAGCTAACTTCGCATTAATATAGGGACTTGTTCTTTTGCTAAGCATCTAGTATTAGGTTTTTGTGATGGAAAGGTAATTATAAAATGATATGATGAAAACGTTAAGTAAAATTTAATTTGTATTTGTTGACTATATGTTAGGTACCATCCTAACTTTTAGTATCGAAATTTAAAAATTAAATAGTCTTTGGCTTGTTATATTTAAAACTAGCTAGTTTTAAATTACTTAAAATTGGAATTATACTGATTATTATAATTATAGGATAACTAACCGCATAAAAATAATGAAGCATCAGTAAATATACTAATATAAATATCAAGCCTTTTTATCGTGTCGGCAAAAAGACAACTTAATGCAGTCAGTAGGCATCATTGACCCACCTGAAATAACTTAATCTAATTAATTTTCTTGCATCAAAATGTAATTCTTATAAATTACCGAGCATTAGCGAAGCCTAATACTAGTGGGGCTAGAAAGGCTTCATTTTTTATCTGTATCTCTTACTGTCCACGAGATATGTCAAAAACAAACTGGCCTATTATATACTTGAGATTTTCAATGAGGCTTCATTTTATAGAAGAGTTTTTGTTACGGTGCGCGTCACTCCAAGGGATTTGGCTAAGTGTTAGCCACTACGTTTATATTACTCACATTGATATTCATGATTTCAATGAAACATTAACAGCAGGAATAAATTTTTAAATTTTAAAAGCCATATTATTAAAACATGTGGTAAAAATGAAAATAATAGAGTACGAATTTAATGACAGTTTTTTATTTCAGCACTCGTGTGTTGTAGTATAGACACGATCTCACCGAAACTTTTTATTATTTAAATACTGATATAAACTCAATTATAAAAAATAGGAATGTATAAATTGGCTAAATATCTCGAGAAAGATCATGTATATAATTTAAATTTTGGATGACACTTAATTCTATGGACAAATATAAGTTCTATGATGTTGTTTGTCCAACCATGGAATTTGGCTGAGCATCATTCAAGCTCAGTAGGCTGATACATTTTTCATTTTGTCAAACAATTTTAATTTTGAACGACTGTCTCTATATTTATGACATAAATCTAGAGGATGAAATGAGCTGGAGACTTGAAATGCTGCAAGTAACCTGAGCGAAGCGAGATACACAACACTTCGTGTAGCGTACTCCTACCTTGTAAAGTGATGCGTATAAACGGTTTGACTTAAATTCATGAAAAAGCTTAGTTTTAACGGCTATCTCTAGCATATCCATTTACAGTTTGATAAAATACCATGGTAGTGTATTTTATTTTAAGGAGACATTGGGGTATAATCCTAAATATCATTTCAAGTTACTGTTTTAATACAGAGTTATTTTTATTTGATTTAATATTTTGTAGAAAGTTATAATTATGTACATTTGATCATGCTCTATAAAAATAGACTTAGAGATGTTTTAATTTTTGGTTATGCTTTTATATGGCTCCTATTTTTTTCTTTTAAAACAAGTGTTCTTTATCTAGTTAATTCTTATTCTTCGTACTACGCCAATGTTGCAAATATAAGATGTATGGCGAAATTGTAGTTACTTGGTTATAAAATGATAAATAATATTTTACAAATAACAGTTAGCCAAGAAGTCCTGGAAACGAAAACTTTTTATCACCACAACAGCAGTGTCTGCCTACTGCGAACCACGGTGGTTCACTCCATTTAACTTTGTGTATTACTACTTCGTTGTTCTGTTAGCCTGTTACCCTCACCCTGAACATAAATGTATATGGCGTGTCATAAAAGAATTTTGGAAACAGTGTTAACAAAACCTACATCACCTCATTTCCTCTGCATAAAGCTTAACACTGGCCTGCAGTTTCATAATATTTCTGAATATAATCTTTTTGCTGGGAAATTATTGGATGGAAATCCCTAAGTAGGGACGAATTTTAATGCAAGAAAAATGCTGGTGCTCATTTTGACCTCTTCTGTTTCACAACCACCTCGCAGCTATTGTGATTGTCACGTTCAACACTGGACAGCTCCAAAGAATTTTAATAGTATATTTACATGAAACCCAAAACACCACGCCAGTTTGGTGAGTTTGGGCAAAATATACGTTTTTATTCTTATGTTAAAGCATGTTTATAACATGATTGACTTATTTTTCATTGAGTGCAAACTACTAAACTTCATATTTTATAGAGTTTCATCACATATTTTTATATTAGCTGCTATCATTGAAATACTACGAAGAGTCACGTTGTAAAGGTAGTTAATACCCGTATCATGTTAATTTGAGCTTACAAGTGTAGAATACTAAGATATAGGTGAACTAGAGTTGAACTTATCATTCACATTATTATACAACCACATGAATCAGCTAAGGTGTCCTAAGTGTAGACTCCAAAGAGAGAACTATTAAAGCTGTACAAAATTTAAACATAGTAAATCACCAAAACAGATATTTTTTAAGTATAGTAAGAAATATTATGAACAGTTTATCTCAATGCATATATTAGCTGTTAGACGAGGCTATCTCAAATAACTTGTTTTGGGAAACTGCCTTTAAAAGTGTCATATAATATAAAAATATGATAGCCTTTTAATATGTATATGTAACTATTGCAATATTTTTCATTTTTATAGTACGTAAGATAATTTTTATTATGTAATACTAATCTTTTATCGATTAATGCCATAAGCTCGTCTAACGAATACGACATAAAAGTTAATTTGCAACATCATACTATTTTATTAACTGATATCATCTAAAATGACGTTTTTCAATATTGAAAAGAAATATATTAGACTAATATATAAGAAATATTGTAAAACTTTAGGCTTTGATTATTTTTTTATTTTAAAAATGTAAACTAGGTCTGCTGCTGCTTTTATTAATGCACAATACTGTGTTTTACAAAACTTGAGTTACTTTTAGAACAAAATTCACTACTATTTTTTCAGTATTTAAGAAGAAGTAAAATAGAATAATTAAGTTAAAACCGCAAGTTAAACCACATCATTACAAAACAAATATTAATGTTATTCAACAGACGAAAACACAAATGATGAAAGTGATAAAAGAGATAGAAAGTCCTCTTGAACAAGGATCTTAAAGCTCGTGTATCAAACTGGCAAAGAGGAATAATGGAATGAATGTGATGGAGGTTATAACGTGCGTTGGGATTGAAATTTTGCAAAGTGATAATATCTTCCAATAATCATCACTTATTTGAGGATTATATATTATCCTACTTAAAAAGTAAATGTATACAATGTAACTAAATTGAAATGGAAAATGTTATAACAACTAAAAGATAACATTGCTACTTTTAACATTAAAGTGAAAAAGTACAAATAAAATGCATTTGATGAACAGTTGATATGTTTTTTAGTATATTTACACATCTATACAAGTTGTGAATGATGTGAGATATACTATACTATATACTATGTTATATACACTATACTATATACAACTTTTATCCCGTGACTATATATGTGGGTCAGCTCTGAATAAACGACTACCATAACCTATTAGGAGGAGCTCGTAAATGTAATTTGATGGCATAAGGGCTCTCTAGGTCGCTTGGTCTCTAGGGCCCTGTATTACGCAACACGTGCAGTAAGTTAACTGTCACTAATTCTCACAGATTGAATTTCCGTATCACTAATTAGTTCAAATACTGATATAGAATAATAAGACAAAACGTTATCTTGTCTTCAACGTCAAAAACATATTATCAATTTTTACGAACTATTACTTTTGACAGTAAAACTACTTGTTTAAAATTGTTTGATGTTAGTTATAAAATGCAACATAATAATTCATTCTTATTGATCTTTTGTACTTCAGATACTCGTACATCTTGTTTCATTAGGGATCCATTAATGAATCATTAATAAAATATGTTTTATGTTTGACCGGTGGCAATGGTGGCATATGTATACAACGTAAGTAATTATAAAAACAAAATAATTCTTATATAAATACTTGCTTGAAAAATATTTAAATTGGTTTAAATTAGATGAAACTTTCTCCGTCTTTAAGTATTTGAAGTGTTATTTTCTTTGATGAATTAACCATTCCTCACAGGAGTACTTGCAAATTATAACATAAGTATCTTGAGATGAAATATTATAAAGTATTCCAACACAGTGAAGATTCTTAACATTAAAATAATTTTATATATAAAGCGTTTAGTTGAAAAAAGTTGCATTGTTCAGGCTCAACCAGTCAAATCATGTGGAAGAGGTACACCGTCGCGTTTATGCAAACAATAGCCTTTAATATTTTAAAGGCTATAACCACTCAAACCGTCATCCTGAAAAGTAAACCAGACGTATGGATCAACCTTTAACCCCAATATTTAAACATTTTAGTAGAGATGTGCAATTATTAAACATCCATAAGGTTTCCAAATGGCTTTTTGCTGTATTGAGTGTAGGTTCAACTGGAATTTAACTTTCTTGAGAGAGAAAACCACTCGCCATTGACGCTCTGTTATGATATATATATATATATATATATATATATATATATATATATATATATATATATATATACTATGGATACATAGTAGTCTACATGTTTTTTGTCCCATAATTTCGTAACGTTTGGAGCCATGAGATCAAGTATTTATAACAGTTGCTTCAGAATAATAAAAATATAATATTGCTGGCAATTACATATTCCGCTCCTCAAACTGTAATTGCTTTTTGGCCTACAATTGTTATATGAATCATTTAAGCATATTTAGACAATTTTTTTTCATTTCAACAAACGGAATTAAAAGCAGTTACAGTATATATT
This sequence comes from Homalodisca vitripennis, assembly GCF_021130785.1. NCBI lineage: Eukaryota > Metazoa > Arthropoda > Insecta > Hemiptera > Cicadellidae > Homalodisca > Homalodisca vitripennis. The sequence continues at coordinate 60,734 of NW_025776551.1, forward strand.
ACCTCTGCCCTCAATCTTATATTTTAAACTATTTATTTTTACTTGAATTGGTGATTTTAGTTTATTCACTATACAAAATTTCCACTAAGTTTTACCTAATAAAAAGTTGAAAAATAGGCAGTATGTAGCAGTCTTTATGATTACATTTTTATTAGCTACTCATTGTATATTGATTTCAAGATTCAATGGTTACTGGAGAAAAAATTATTAAAGTGATACAATTTACTGAAATTTAATCAATTAAAACTTTGACTAGCAATCCATGGACATTAAACTTTAACTAAAACATAAATAAAAAATAAAACCCTTAAGTACTAGCCCAAATATTAGGCTAAAATATAACAAAATAAAGCTTAAAAAACCAGTATCTTTATTTCTAATTTTGGAGCTTACATGATATTATTTGAGCGTATGTATGTTGTATAAATATATCTCCAAACAGGCGATGCCTTGGAGGTTTTCTTGGTTTTTCCTAAACGTGTTTTAACTCTTAATCTATCAGGAAATATGTTTGTGATTGTGGATGGTATGGACGTGTATAGATAGGCTAAACACTGTAGCAGATAATGTCATTAGTGAAAATTGTATGTAGCAAGTATCAGTTCATCAGAGACTCTCAATAGTATTTACTTATGTTTAATATTATGTAGTAATATATTGTTAACTTTATTGTTGGTAATCCTGGTGAAAATGTGGTAAATTATTTTGGAGAAATAAAGTTTCTTTCTTTCTTTTATTACCTTTAAATTACATTGATAGCTATCACGTGTTGGATAAAGTACGTAAAGAAATATTATTTTTATATAGATACAACTCTAAAAATTATACTCTACATACAAGTAGTTTCTGTATGTTATTATTCGTTATCTTTGTTACATTTAGAACTCATATTTACTAAAATACGAGATGAAACCCAATTCTATATCAAGAATAATTTTAGTTTCATATATTATTATTCATAGTTAATATTTATAAATGACTTAAAAAAATTAAAGTGGTAATCCAGAATTTTGCAGTTAAATAATCCCCTATATTCAAATTGATAAAAACTCAACCTTTTCGGATTTAGGTTCTATCCCAATTAAGTGGGCCTTAGTGGTTGAATTTCTTTTGGAAGCTTATTATTAACAATATATATATGAAAATCTTGATTGATTATAAAAAATAGGAGAAATGTAAGATACGATGGGTTGTAAAATGCTATGTGAAATGTAGCAATATATTACACTGGGGTAGCCATGCTTTTAAAGCCGCACGGTAAGTTCCTTCTTGATTACGCTTAATGATGATGCCATGGTGACTTAATCGCTTATATTATCTGATTATGGATAAGAAAGAACATAATGACTCAGAATAGTTATGTTTAATATATTAAACTAATAAAACATAAGTTGATATATATCCTTTACAGATTGAATAAAGAAATTAAGTTTGAACATATTACTCATTATACGATCGTATATATCACTTGACATTAGTTCATATACGAGTTTTCATGTTACTAATAGCCACAATATGAAACTCAACTTTGTGTTTGGATCTGAGAAAATACAAGGAAAAGTAGAAGATAAATGTTGTTTTAAAAGAGTGGCCCGTGTTTCAGATTGCTACCATTTATCTAGAGCTGGACCAGATAGCCTGACAATATATTAACAGTCTGTGCTACGGGCTGTACTCTTCTTACTTATTTTGTTAGCTCTAGTCGCACCATTACTATATTATTATTTTTAGCGTTGCTTCCACTATTTGAGATTCTATATGGTTATGTCTGAATGGTGTTGTCTCTGCCTTTGAACTATAATACAGGTTATGCAAAAAACAAAATAAAACTTATCAATAACCTTCATCAAGTTAAAAATCTAGGAATTGAAGTAATCAATATGAAAAATAGCTTACACAAAAGCAAGTTGGTATAAATCTAATTCTGATGGCATTTCTTTGATTCCACAAAGCATTATGAAAGATTAATGATATTTATATCCTTCCAAATTTTCTATTTTGTAGGAACTCCAAACTATTGGATATTTAATGCATTGAATAACTCACTTTAAATCCCTTGAAATTTTTTTGCTTCCCTGTATTTTATCCATGATATATATGCGTGTGTTTGTGTGAAAATTTTGAATAGAATACAAATTTTCCTGAATAAGATTAAATAACATCAGCAAGTCCGCCATCTCAGTCCTAACCCCCTTCAAGTGCAGCGTAGTTTACTGTGGCAGCAAGCTGTGGGAGCAAGTGTCTGTGCCTGTACAGGACTCTCAGCCACAATACCAATTCGAACTGAGATTATGGGAAAAGGTGACCCCATAGAGTTTGCAAGCTTTACATTCTTTTAAGAACATTTACTGCTCCAGACGTCATAATTCAAATAGCCATAGTAATGAACGTTTTCTTTATTAGTTTCATACCATGATTAACATCTCCATGCAAATGTGTGTATATAAAACTTTAAATACCACTGACACAAACGGCTTGAACCAAGATAATGCAAGACTCAAAATATGATAAATGAAACAGATACAAAAAATACATACCAAAAAATTATTCATTTAAAACCAGCAGTGGGTTGATACCAATCATTTTAGTGTGAGTAGATTTCACTCAAACTGACAGCTAGGGAAACTAGGGAAATTAATTATCTAAAGTTGTGTTTTATAAACATTTACATTAAACATTAATTACTAATTTCAATTCAAAGAGTTCTAGAGGAGGTTTAATTATATTTTTGTATAGGAAATTTATAATAGCGTTTGGCCGTAAAATTAAACAATTCTTTAAATTCAAATAAATATTAAATATTGGTAAAATGTATATGTCTCGAGTATTTTATCTATTGATCAAATAGGAACAAAATTATCGTATCGGATACTTAACTAAAGGTTCACTATTCAAGGTTTTGTCGAATTATTATATTTATAAATTAATAGCATTAGGCAATCCCACAAAATATTACATAAATATTTGTGTAATAGACTTAAAAAGCACCCTTGCGAACGATTAGATCTCAAACAAACCAAGGCTGGAGAGTAAACACTTAAGTAAATTAAACCGCTCGTGTTTTAAAAACACCGACCTCATTCCCTTGATTTAAATTTGTTTTCTGAAATACTCGGAGTGTTTACCACCTAAAAAGGTGAAGCAAATTGTTTCATGAATACCCGAACTCAATATTTTCAACATTATTTATAGAGATTATTTATAAATTGCAATGCTTGTAAAATTATATACTGATAAAATATACGTATCTCAATTGAAGGGTTTATTTTTTAATGCATAAAAATTAGCTGTTCGTTAGCAAAGCCTATTGCGCGAGGGATTGAAAATACCATTTATTTCTGTCACGATATCTGGAGAAAAACTTAACAAACGAAACTTGCGTGAAGCTTCATTTCTGTATAAGTAACATTGAGTCCGATGATGTTGCATGTAAATCGATGGAATTCGGCTGAGCGTAAGCAAACACTTTTACACTAGGCCTTCGGGTAACCATTATTGCAACATGAAAATCGTAGAATTAATAAATGTTTATAACCACCCTCAGCAAAGCACGTGGAGTCGCGTACATGTGTTTTATCTTAAGCAGCATAAGATTTAAAATGCTAACTATACAAGATATAAACATAAAAGAGAAAGTGGTACTATTTGCCTCGGAAGCGAGGAATACCCAAACAGACAAAACGGGCTCCACACAGAAATGGATAGACGACTCAGGGCTTGTTACGAACAATCACTAGAACAAACCACGGTACATAACGTGGTTTCTGTCATGCAACGAGAGAGCTCAAGACGAGTCTAGTGGCCTTACATTGTTAATAAAACATGTATAAACATTATATGATAAGAGCAATAAATCCTAAAGCCTCTAAGAATTTAAGGATTTTGTGTATTAAAACGTTGTTTTTTAAAATATTTTTAAAAACTTTGGTTTAGCCATTTGTTTCTCTTTCGAAATAATTTTTAAAATTAAGAATACAAAATTACTTTACTATAAAACTTCTTGTACTTTTATTCCAAAGTGTATACGAAGAATTTTAAGCTGCGCAATCGAAATACAATTATAAAACGTCTAAAATTTTCTTTGGGTGGGGTAATGACTTCATTGGAGCCGATTCTGAAAAGTGAACTAATAAAAAAACCCAAAGTATCAAACATGTTAGAGATTTTTAATAAACCAATTAACTCCATGAACTCCAATAATGAACTCCTGTTTTGCCTACATATTGTTTCTGTTGTGACGAACATCATTTACTATTGACCTCTGGTCTGTTCTATTTAATTGGCCGGTAAGTTTAAAGATATTGTAATCTGTATTCTGAAGTTCAGTATTAGTAATTAGTGTTCAGTTTTTATTAAAAGCACGTTTATAGTTAGTGTGCACACAACACGGTTGTTTTAGTAGTTCCTCATTATTTATTTATTAGTAAATGCATTAGTTTAGTCATTTACCTGAGGAAGAGATAAAATTGCAGATTTTAAAACGAATCGCTGAACGATGACAAATGTCCGAAAATCCTGTTTCCTTCATATAATTTCTAATTGGCTCAATACCAATACTATAACTAACAGTGTAGTGTTACTCAAGCCAAATAACCAATAGTATATATTATTATGGAGTAAGTTACTTTAAGCGTAAGAACATTGCACATTGTTTTATTAACAAGGCATCAGGCGGTGCACTGAAAAAGTAGTATGGGCGAGAGCACAATTTTCAGCACAACTTTTAGTGTAAAAGTAACTACGATTAACGTAGTTGCCAATTAGGTATCTTCTGAACATAAACCTAATTAGTTATAACAACTATCTTCAGTTCTGTCGGCACGCAGATCTTGTTAGGATTGTTCTAATAAGCTTATTTCATCCGTATACTCCTTCGCTACAGTGGACGATCATTACTTAACTACTCGTATTTAATAAAAATATTTGAGACTTAACTAATTCAGTAAATGTTCTTAACTAATACTATCACACACTTTACTTACTAGCCGCTATATTAGAAATTTAATTGCGTACTATCTAAAGTAGGATGATTAATAGCCCCGTGAAAACAGCATGCTGTATCTCATTAACTTTTAAGTATATAAGTACAAAAATATTTTTTAATTCAAGAAACAAACTAACATGATTTTTAGATCGCCCTGACTGACTGGGAATGATTTTGATAAATAATTTTAGAAATATTTATAAACAACTTTGTATATTGTATTATGACTTTAACTTTAACTTTTTACTTTCTTTTATAAATTTACTTATTTACGAAAACTCGCATTTGTTAATTTATTAAGGTAGTTAAATTATTTAAACGGTAACTTAATTGATTATGTAAGAACTCACTTATTTAAAGAGGTTTAAAAGTATAATGTTCGTTTATACTTTATTTGAGTTGGATCCTGTAAGTGGAAGCAAATCCAATACATAAATTTCAGTCCAAAGAGAACATTTGCAAGCATACCTCGGGGTTTCAAGCTCGGATGAAGGGGAGGGGATCTGATATTGGTATTTTCCCTATCATATATTTTTATGCTGCAGTCTGTTCGTAAAATACCTTATGCAAATCCATATAAACTAAAATGATTTTCTTCTTCAGCAAACATGAAGTTACAGAATTTCTTGACCCTGCCATAGTAACATAAAATATGTAGCCTACAATACTGTGATCTTGGTACGTAATAAAATATGCATACATATTCTAAGAATATTCTAGACTAAGAAGTCTTTTTCTTAGATATTACATCTTAAAGTATATGGATATTATCATTGTATGCACTAGACGTCTTAAATACTAACTTCCACGCCTAATTAAATTCCTCTAATATAATGATAAGCTCAAACTATGCTCAAATTTTTGAATCCATTCCTATTGAACACAGAAACATGCTGCGAGTCCGAATTTAATGAATATAACTTAACTTTCTGACTGGCTTAGAAAATTGCTTCAGTTTAAAACTTTGTTTGAGAAATAATCAACATTTATAACAATTCCGTGTAACATTTGAGGTTGATAGATGAGGTGTAGTACTATGATATTGATTATTTCTTATTAATCTATAATTTACTTCATATTAGAATGTGAAAACGGTTAGATATTAAAAAATAAATCCTACAAATAAAATATATATTATAACGTAAATAAATTTGAAAACTATACCATACTAGGAGTTTCCTCCAACATTACACCTGCATTATATGTTCACCGAGAAAGTGGGTTACCACTAAAAGAAACAGACGGTTTTAATTTATTTCCAACAATAATGTCGTACACTGAATAGATGTTTATTAATCATTTGCATATTCATGATTCAAATATTTATTTTTTTAAAGCTCTCTCTCTTGTATTATTTTTCTTCCTAAAGAAGTAAAAAGATTACCTATTTAATCACCACTTCAAACACAACACTACAAAGTGAATTGCGATATTCAGAATTATCCCTTCGATAAGAACATATTCTGGCTACATACCAGTAGCTATTATAATCTGATAATGTGTCTAAAATCTACAAAAACTGTTGAAAAATCTGAGTATTTACCGTAGTAAACTAGTTAATTATTACCACCTTGTATTAATTTTATTCTACAAAATAAATGGATAAATATTTCATTTCAACACTATAAAAATAAAAAAAATTTAACTATACCATGATGTATTTGGCGACACAATACCTGTTCAGCCAGGTAGCAATTTTACAAATACACATTTAATTGATATAAACAACCGCACTTTGAGTATGAAGATAAGACTCCCTATATATATCCTTTTATGAATAAAAATAAAAATCGCAACTTAATTAAAAAACCAGCTGTCTTATTATCTGTATGAACTATATTATGCTATCATTATCATTATTTTATTTGTTGATAAGTATGGCTAAATTCGCTAAAAAGATACCTGTATATTATAGTTATGAACGGAATCAGTAATAGATTGTCCTATGTTCATTGTAATACACTATCGCAAATATCCATAATTATTGTGATTTCCATTCATTGTACTGCTCAAGGTAGTATTTTGAAAATCAGGGTTTCATTGAATTCTTACATAAATTTTATATTTTTTAATATATAGTGGGTAAATATTCTTGATTCAGTTTTGGCTATTAACAGTTATTTTTATATGATATATCGCAAAAAATCATGTTGTTTCATTTTAGTAGTAACATGACTTAAAAAGTGTGTCACAATAATTTTCACCTTTTGGCATATACTGTACAACATTCTTACCTAACGAGGGAGAGAGGAAAGTTTGCCATTGATGAGTGTAACTAAAAAGAAATGGTTCAATATTTCGAATATTTAAAGGAAAAAACAAATAATGAGAAGAATTTTTTTTCGTCTAAAACATACAAAGTTTATTTTTATATAATATAAAATCCACATGTTTATTGCATTCTCACCTAAAATGATATACGAGACATGTTTAACTATAAGGAAGTTCTTTTGGTCCAGGAAAGCTACGTAAACGTATTTAAAGCCTAGCTTAGCCCTTAATATGAGCAGAGTGTAATACATTAGCCGGTATTGGAACTAAAGGATGCGAGGGGACGATTTACTGCTGTAAATTAAAGTGTTTGCTTGCACCCGACATTATCGCCTCTCTGCGCCTTCCTTCGTGTAACTACAGAAGATTAAAAACATGCAGTCATTAAAATTTTATAATTGTGTTTTGAAATGAGACAATTTACAATAAATTAGTAATTTCAATGCGCTTATCGCTTAAAAAGTACTAAATTAATTTATTGTTTCAATACGTGGATCTATTTGATTCTATACTTAATATATGGCGCAAACCGTAAGTTATTATACAATTATGTAAAATAGACTTAAAAAAAGAAGCAACCTCTTAATACCTTCATATTGACGGCCAATTTTAGGATATTGTATATTTTTAATAATAACTGCCAAAAGCGTAAAAATTTCTACGTTAAACATTTCAGTGTAACAAAAAAGTACGTATGCTATGCAATTTTGCAAAAAAATTCAATATATATTTACAATGTTGATCCATGAACCCCAAGAGGTACCTAAAAAGTTAATTTACCTAAAATAATTAAGCAATTGAATACATAATAGTCTGAGACATTTATCTAGGCTCGGGTTCATTTTTAACAAAGCACTGAGACAGGAAAACAGTAAAAACAGATTGCGTGTACCCAGTGGAATACACATTGACGTGAACGTGCAAATTTAAATATCTTGTTTAAATGTAAACTGTAAAAATAATAATTTTAAGATATAGTAATAACACAACCACCATTCAGCGAATTGGTATGCGACCAAATTATCGGTTATATTGTCAGCCAACTGAGTGATAGGATTCAATGACGCTCGGTTGGATGGTTGGTTTGACGCTCCATTTATTCATTAAGATGGTTTTTCATAGCAATATTTTGGTAATAAGAGCCTGTGCACCAAGTCACCAAACGATAATGTTGTACTTCCAGGGGCAGTTAGCCTTCATGTGCTAGTATTTCTCTTAAAATCTTAAAGCATTACATCATTCAGTCTCTTTTTATAAAGTCTGTACTTGCTCTAGATAGATTGTAGCAATGTCAACCGTGGCCATTACAATAATATTAATGTTTGATCTTTCCTTCCATTTACAAAACATATATGAAAGATTTGGCATCGAATGCTGCATTAAATCAATGAAAAATTCAACCTTTAACATTTGATATATTGCAATGTCACCGTAACGTTTAATTTATTAGAATGTTTGGAATATCCAGAGAATATTTTAACCAATACAGTCACGAATGCAGCCTGTACTGCTAATGCCTTTCTAAGTGATTAAATATCTGTCAATATATAATCTTACATTAAATAAAATTACAGTTTATACTTATAAACTGCTTTTATATTTATATCAGCTGTACATTGATCAAAAATAAAAGTCCCAATATAAGGAGTTAGATTATGGTTTATGATTATTTTTAGACATAACATGAGCAGTAAGTAGTACATGCTAAAATCATAACGTATTTTAATCCCGTCTGGAATTATCCAATACCCTTTATATACTCGTACAGTACATTTCAATTGATATTAAAACCATTAAAAAACATTTATTTCAATTTCCTCGTTGTGTTTGCGCAAACATTGACAGTATGGTTATAAGCAGGACAGTTATTGCATGACAACAGAATCCAGGACACTTTCAGGTCGCTGCTCCTTGAATGGGTGACACTGAACGTTTCTGTTGTTGCAAGCAGCCTGCCTGTACAGTCATTGACGAGGTTCGGAAAATAACAGGTCAAGAAAAACGGTTTTTGAAAGAAAAGAAAACATAATAATAATGTTCATCATTGCAAAATGTTTACTTTTTGTTTGCTGTGTTCTCATTACTTTAACGTATTTCCACATATTATTCCCATCTTAAATTTTAAATAAAAGTTTTTACGTACTATAATGTCATAGAACACAGTTATAAGGACTTTGCCTGTGTTTAAATTTCTAAGACTGCTGACAAAAATGAAATCGAAATGCAGAGGTTTTCTATTGTGTCATTGAAAACTATTTGCCATGATACACAAGTAATCAGTTATATGGAATTGCATATTAAATGACACAAATATCAATAGATATATACAGGAGTGTTGCATGACTTAGTTATGCCTTTTTTGTCGCTGTATATTTATAAAAGATTAAAAATTAATGCGTAGAAAAATTCATTTACTTTGCCAATAAATCGTTATTGTTAGCCAGTGGATTACCGAACCACTCATTAAAGTAATTGAATCGATTACTTCGAAACTTGAAAGTAGTAAAATCAAAGCTCACTCTCTAGGGAACGTACTTTTGCCGCCAAACTTTTACTATAATTAAGCGCATTAAAAGTTTCTGACTTACAATGTCGAGTTGGCCCCAAAGGAACAATAAGCTTCTACTTTGGAAGAGTCCTTTTAAAAGTTTTTTTTTAAGTATTAGCACCTATTTTTTTCAAATTAATTTGCTACTAAATAAATTGGTTATATATTAATTTTGAAAATACTTATAACAAATTAGGGCATCAATGGTTGTATGTATGAAATTACTTATTTATCATTTTATGCTTTCTACAGATCCTCAGTTTTTTCTATCTTATCAAGAAAATATACATTTTATATTTCCTTCTTTGGTATATATACAGATAGGTATAAAGTTACTCCAGTAATCAATTTTCTATACCAGCCGTTTTAAAATCACTTCTATTCTAATTCATTTTCGGTTTACAGTTTGTGTTGTTGACCCAAGAAGGAAATACATACACATATACAAATGTAAGTTTTGGAAACAAACTTATACTGAAAAGCGGCTATTCTCAGTTTACGAAATTTATGGGTTATAATATATTTTTTGGATTTTTTTTTTTTTACCCCGGTCATGAAATTTAAACCAAAGAAGCTAAAATGACTACATTTGTATTTGTGTTCTGCCTCTGGTATAAGGGGGGGGGGAAGTGAACCTCTTTTTCGTATATTCAAAATAATTGTATATAATAATTTTTACGTGATAAAGGTCTTTATTCAAACTGTAGTTTGAGCAAAATGGTTCGTTGAGGCATTTTTGTGTCTATTTCCCTGTTTTTCTTTAAGGCATAGTATCATATTATAAAGATTCAAGGAAGCCAACCAATTTATGTATTTGCACAAGAGTGCAAATATTAACAGCTCTTTTCATTGGGGTTGATTTTATAACATCGTTTATATAGCATTTCCAATGTATTAATGGTTGAATTTTTGCAATAAAATGTATATAGTAACATTGTATCTGAAATCTGCTTTACACCACAGATCAAGGACTGTATGTTTATTATTTTCTCATACAATTGAAATGTTAACAAAAATTTACAGCTGTGTACTATCAGTTAAATGTCGATTGTGTTTTGTTTATATTATCAATATTTCCTCGAATTATAAACCCTAAATACCCTAAATAAAAACCTTCCTGGGATTCCTAAGTATAACATTTTTTGAGAATTTTCTGAATTGGTTAAGTTGTTCTTTAAATTACGCAGTGACACATTGAGCGATTCCCTTTTATTTGTAAGATTTATATAATTGATAAGATTAATGTGTACCGTATGACGATAACACATGGGGGTGGTGACTTCTGAGGTCGTAGTAATAAATACTAGAAATGCAAAGTTTACTTATAAGTTCAATTTAATTTACTAAACTTACAAGCACCACTTTTTTAGATGGTAAATGAAAAATATGTATTGCCACGTTGCTGCCAATTAGAATGTAATAACTAAAAGTATATCTTCTAGGTGGGCCTAAAATATCCAATGTTCTATTGAATTATGCGTACGACGTTTTACCTTACAAAACAATAATATTTCACTTCCCTTCACAATAGGTAGACTCACAACCCGGGTATCGGCGTCTTGGCACGAGACATTGAAGCTGTAGTCTAAGAACGGTTACTTCTAGAAGAGGAGTAGATGTTGGGAAATGGTAGCCATCTATTCAAACAACACGTGAGATACATCAGCTACGTAAACTCGCCTAAAACAAATTCGCGACGGTATTAGCCATTTAATGATACAAATTACTATTTATAACAACGTGCTCGTCGCCATAAGGACGACGCCACAACCTTTATCTATCTCAATCAAGCAAATAAAAGATCTTCAAGGGTAAGTTACTTTACTATTCACATCTTTACTTTACGTTACATTCATTTTATACGTTTGGCATCAAAGGGCTAATTTAATAATACGAAAAGATAAATTTTACTTACGGACAAAGCGCGCGAGGTCTGATCGGTTACGTAGTTGGGCTGCTACAAAGGGTTAGAAGAAAAAATTCATACGCGTGCCAATTAGGTAGTTACTCCGCCCAATAATTTAGTTCCGGAACATTGGATGTAAAATAATATTATATTATACTGGCTGATTAGGTTGCGAAATTTACATTGTATGAAATTTAATTAACTAATTTACGGTACAGAATATCCCCCCTGTTTTGATTTCGCAACCTAGTTAGTCGCTTTACTTGAAACATATTCTAAATAACAAACTTAATTCAACCTTTTATTCATTACATAAATCCAAATTCAACCATAACAATACGATAGCGCGGGGTTTCCAAAGTTTCCTATGAAATCCGCTAGATCGCATGCCAATGCAGTTCTATGACTGCTCGCTTAGGGACCAAAAATAGAAAATCAATTTAGGCAAACTATTTCCATGCAGTGCACGTTGCAGCGTTTTAGAATTTGCGGGTCGTTGCAAGAATAAGGGCATTTAAGGCGATTAAATCGTAAACAAGTGTAGTGTAGTGTTTTGTTAAATAGGCGCCACATTCATACTTCTTTTTGCATTCATACCAGTGTTTTGTGTATAGTGTTTTGCTATTAAATACCCTGAGACTTGCGGACAAGTTACCAGTATGGATCGAATACTTTGGAATGAAACGTCCCCTCACGAGAAGCTAAGTCTCACATTTCTTATTAATACTGCATTACTCTTAATACATATTTACGTACAACATCCTATACATCTTACATCTACATGAATTTTAACACTTCAAATATATCTACAAAATTCAAACTTCAATATTTTGACATACATACAAAAGACAGACACAACTTTTCATATTTGTTTCCTACATTACAAACAGGATCAACTATGTCTCATTTCTTTATATAAAGTCTACCTACAAACTCTTTTTCTATATTTTGTTTCCATTGAAACATTCGTTAAGAATTCACCAAACAATTAACTTTCTGGATTTTATCTTATCTTTTAAATTTGGCAGCAAGTGGTTCCTTAAGCTAGGGATGCTACAAAGTATTTTTTTTTATACAGAACAGGTCTTGATTTGGTTTTAGATCTACAATATGAACCTTTTTTACATTCAAAACATTTTCAGTGTGTTGTACAATACAAGTTACAGGGCTTAAAAAATATAAAATTCTATAAATTCCTACATATTTTGGTGCTAATTTTGCACAAAACTTTTCTACCTTATTGCTTAAATAGTGGGTTCTAATCCATACTAAGGAATGCAACTTAAAGGGATGTTTTACATTTTGCTCTGAGTACTTTTATCTATTACTGTTATGTGCTATACTCCTTTTTACATTCACCACAGCTCTCTTTAAATTGTTTACAACAGTTTCCTTGGACAAATTCTCACCAATTAGATCATTTAGCTTCCATAAATTAGATAAAGCATTATTACAGGAATGATTAAACATTAAATCAAAGGCAGCAAAACCTGTGCTTTCATTATGGGCGGTGTTTAAACTCAATTGTATATAGCCTAGGTCATTATCCCAATTATTATGACAGTTGTGATAGAAACTACGTAATAATGTAGATATGTTTCTAATATGCCTTTCTGATTGATTTCCATTAGCCCTGTAAGGCGCTAGTCTACGGTGTTCAATAAAATTCTTAAATAAGAACTTCTTAAAATACAGTGATGTAAAATATGCGGCATTGTCTGACACTATTATTTTAGGTACAGAAAAGTTGTTAAAAATTATGCGGTCTAATTTATTACATATTTCAGCACTCTTACATTCCCTCAAAGGGATTAGCCATAGAAATTTACTGGCGGCATCTACAACTACAAGTAAATATACATTGCTGTTTCTAGTTCTCACTAAGGGACCTAAAAGATCTATGAATAAACAATCCATATTGTTCTTAAATGGCACAGATACTAATTCCCCTTCATATTTTCTTTAGCACACTTTACTCATTTTACAAACATTACATTCTTTGACTTTTGCCTTTATAATTTCGTCTAAATCAGGTCTATAAAAATACTGATTAATTTTTCTTTGCGTTCTAGCAATGCCTAAATGACCTCCTATTAAAGAACTGTGGAAGAATTCATATACTAAATCAATTAACTGTACAGGCAAAAATATCTTACTCTTACTTTTTACATTCCTTTTGTACATCAGTAAATTGTTTTTTATAAAATAACATAAATTGTTACTATTGCTTTTAACAGATTGAATGATTCGCTGAGTTTCTTTATCTTGAAGTTGATATTTTTCTAAATCTTTAAACGCTAATGGCAAATCATTAATTAACAACCACAAATTATCCTTCTTATTGCACTTATTATTTATCTGCATTTTAGGCTTTACATTAGATGTTGGTTTACATTTTTGCCTTCGGGAGGAGTTTGAATGGCAGAAGGAAATCGATAATCTATTTTTATCCTGGTCTGGACCGTTCCGGCAGTCACTGGGGCTCGGATCAGCTGTTCCCGTCGACTCGCCCTCAAACATACGTGAAAGGGCGTCTGCCAGCGCATTATCGGTGGAACTTTTAAATTCCACCTCAAATGGCAAATTCAAAATCCTCTCGATCCACCGGGCAAGTCTTCCTACCTTCCTTTTGTGATTGAGGACATAGGATAAAGCTTGGTTATCAGTTATTAATTTAAAGGTTCTTACTTCTAAAAATTCGTGCCATTTTTCTATGCAAATTAGTGCACTCAAAGCTTCTTTTTCATAAACAGTATATTTTAATTCGGCATCAGTAAATTTCCTAGAGTAATAGGCTATTGGCATTAATTCATTTTGGTCGTTTTCCTGTAACAAACAACCACCTGCGGCTATTCCACTAGCATCTGTCATTACTATAAATTGCTTTGAAAAATCGGCTAATTGGAGTACAGGAGGATTCATTATAGCTTCTTTTAACTTTACAAACGAATCTTGACATTCACTTGTCCAAACAAATTTAGCGTTTTTCCTTCTTAAACGATTTAAAGGATTACATAATTCGGCATAATTATTTATAAATTTTGAAAAGAAATTGGTCATACCTAAAAACTGTGAAATTTGTTTGGCGTTCTTAGGCGGCATAAATTCTCTTATACTCCTTGTTCGCTCGGGATCTATAGTTACTGTATTATTTTTTATTAAGTTCCCCAAAAAGGAGATTTCCTCAAAACAAAACTTTGCTTTCTCTAGGTTTGCCGTTAAGCCATGTTTGCTTAGTCTATTTACAATCTCTCTGACATGTACTAAATGCGAATCAAGGTCTTTACTGTACACTAAGATATCATCACAAAAATTTATCACATATTTAAATTTTATATTGTCTAGGACTTTGTCCAGATAGGCGGACAATACAGCACTACCAACATGTAAACCAAAGGGTACTCGTTTAAATTTATATTTACCAAATATAGTGCTAAATGAGGTAAGATCTTGACTATCAAGTGATAATGGACATTGCAAAAAACTTTTTCTTAAATCTATTATTGAAAAATATTTGGCTCCACGAAGATGTTGATAATAATTATTTAAATCACCAATGGGAAAATCAATTTTCTGTAACTTTTTATTTAATTCGGTATAATTGACTACAAGTCTGTCCTTTTTGGTTAAAAAGGCTGGACTGGAGTAGGCTGAAGTACTGGGTTCAATTATTCCTTGGTCCAACCAATCCTGTATTATTGTTTTCATCTTATTTACAGTAGGATGGCTCATAAAATAAGGCCTAATATTTACAGGTGTGGGGTCATTTAGAACTAATCTCACTTCCAAATCTAGAGCCTCTCCTAATTTTGGATTAAAAACATTTGGAAAATCCCCTATAAGGTTTTGTATCTCAGCCTCAGCTCTAGTGCACCCTATTTTTTACATCAATGCTGTTTACTTCATGTTTAAAAGGCTGTTGTCTGAAAATAGTTATTTTCTCATTACAATTGAATTTAAAATAACATGAATCTCCATCAAGATCTAAAATTAATTTGCTATTAGATATAAATGGGTTTCCCAATACAATGTCCCATTTTAAATTATCCAATACAATAAATTTTACTTTCCAACAAAATTTTGAAATTTTTATCTTAGCATAACAGTAACCAAAACATTTTATTTCAGTGTTATTTGCAGCAAACATACTATCATTTGACTTCATTAATTTAGAAACATTTTTATTCAACAATAGGCTATCATAAAATTCTTTACTAATTATATCTCTTGTAGCACCAGTATCTAATAAGCAGTTTGTTTTTACATTTTTACCCACTATAGCTTCAATTAAAGGCATATTGTTACACTGTCTAACATTTAGTCTTAAATTAGGTTTTTCTATAGTTTAATTTACTCCAATTTTTAATTACCTTACCATAGACTCTCATAAAATAGTGTTTTTCTTTTCTTACTGTATTACTATTTATAAAATTATTATTCTTAAACTTATGAAACCGGGGAGGGATATTTTTAGGAGTTGTGTGTAATACCACTCCCCTATCGACTAGTTTTTTGGATTCCTAAAACAATTTTTTGCTAAGTGACCAGGCCTATTACAATTGAAACATAACTTTGGGTTTTTGACAGTAGGCCTACTTTTTCTAAGTTCAACATGTGGTGGATACATGTTGTTAACATATGTCTTACTTAAATTGTCCCTTAAGTTATCATTAAAGGTTATATTGTTACTAGCTATACACACATTTTCCAAATCTGTAAAACAAATGGGATTGTTTTCAAAAATTAACTTATTTCTATCTTTAGGCTTAATACCTCTTTTTATACAAGTTACCAAGTCCTGTTCACTTATGTTACACAATAAAACTTGACTGAGCTCTTTGATGTCATAGATGTATTCATACAGTGGCTCATCAAACCTTTGTGGCCTATAAACTAAATCTAGTCTCAGTCTTTCAATTAGGCCTACAGGGATAAAAGCACTAATTAATTCCCTGTGTAGATAGTTGACATTTGGCATGACAGACTTACACTGTATTATTTTGGCTAAAAGTGGACCTTTTGCATAACATGGTAACAATGCTAAAATTTCATTTTCTGATAGGCTAGTTTCACATTTTAGTTTTAACAAAGTTTTCAAAAAGTTTATTAGCTCAGGTACTACTAAGCCATTTCTTACTGTAAAATTTTGTAAATAACATTCTACAGGGTTGTTTAACTTATTAAACATATTTAAACCAGACATAGGTTGACTAATACAATCATTGTTTGCATTATAAATAGGCATTATAGGCAAAGTGGGGGTACTGGCAGTAGGCTGTGATATTGTTGGTGGTTGTACAGAAATAGGGCCTATTTGTTCTTTCACTGCCTGTTCCATAGCCTCATCTTGTTCTAATGATTCATTTAAATTGGCTTCTAACACTTTAAGCTGTTCTAGGTTCACTGTAGGTACTAAGTTTTTAGCTAACTGTTGTTCAACATTTACTAGCCTACACTTTAAAGCTGATAAAGTTTCACTATGTACAGAACTTAGTTCTAGCTGGTTGTCTAAAAATAAACGGTTTATTAAATGTTTACACTTTTCTTGGAATTTGGTGATTTCTAAAGGTGAACTAGCACTGTTCAATTCACTGCACCCATGTTCTAATAATATCACTTTTTCAATGAGAAGTTTTACTTCCTGATTGTGGTCTATTTTTAATAGGCTACTAGGAGTAGGTAAAATATTGTTTCTCAAACACTGTCTTAAGGACTTTCTGAGTTCATTTACTGTACTGTCACTATTTAATTTAATACCTCTAGATATCAGTTCAAATACCAACTCATCTTTAGACAAATATTCTATTTTAATGGCAGGCATTGTGGCGTTTTCACTCAGTTTCACCCAGTTGATGGCAGAGTAGGCACATCAATAGCAGATTCGCGCAATAAAACTATGTGTACCGTATGACGATAACACATGGGGGTGGTGACTTCTGAGGTCGTAGTAATAAATACTAGAAATGCAAAGTTTACTTATAAGTTCAATTTAATTTACTAAACTTACAAGCACCACTTTTTTAGATGGTAAATGAAAAATATGTATTGCCACGTTGCTGCCAATTAGAATGTAATAACTAAAAGTATATCTTCTAGGTGGGCCTAAAATATCCAATGTTCTATTGAATTATGCGTACGACGTTTTACCTTACAAAACAATAATATTTCACTTCCCTTCACAATAGGTAGACTCACAACCCGGGTATCGGCGTCTTGGCACGAGACATTGAAGCTGTAGTCTAAGAACGGTTACTTCTAGAAGAGGAGTAGATGTTGGGAAATGGTAGCCATCTATTCAAACAACACGTGAGATACATCAGCTACGTAAACTCGCCTAAAACAAATTCGCGACGGTATTAGCCATTTAATGATACAAATTACTATTTATAACAACGTGCTCGTCGCCATAAGGACGACGCCACAACCTTTATCTATCTCAATCAAGCAAATAAAAGATCTTCAAGGGTAAGTTACTTTACTATTCACATCTTTACTTTACGTTACATTCATTTTATACGTTTGGCATCAAAGGGCTAATTTAATAATACGAAAAGATAAATTTTACTTACGGACAAAGCGCGCGAGGTCTGATCGGTTACGTAGTTGGGCTGCTACAAAGGGTTAGAAGAAAAAATTCATACGCGTGCCAATTAGGTAGTTACTCCGCCCAATAATTTAGTTCCGGAACATTGGATGTAAAATAATATTATATTATACTGGCTGATTAGGTTGCGAAATTTACATTGTATGAAATTTAATTAACTAATTTACGGTACAAATGTATGATATTGCTGAGGAGTATCGTAGAGCATCTCCTTCGTCCTATCTCAGACGGTGGAAACGGCTTCCAATTTTGCAATACGTATTTAAAAACAATACGTATTGCAGTATAAAATACGTGAGAAGTATTTTATGAAAGAAAGGCATGCGAGGAAAAAAGTCAAAATTATATGGAAATGTACTGTAAATAGCTGCCATTAGAATCTTAAATAGTTGTGCTCTATAAATTACATAACAGGATAAATGAGGAATCAAGTTTTAAATAATAGTATTTAAAAAAAAATCGACAAAATCCCTTGCGATAAAAATAGGTTTTTTAAAATCTTTATTATGGTCCTAAATTAATTATTTTGCACTATTTTGGATCCAATTTAAAGGCAGGTGATTGAAAGTTATACAAAAACGGTAACAGGCTATCATGATGTCAAAGTGTTAACGTAAACAGACTCCAGACTCTTGTATTCTACTTGAGTGCTTATCATGATACCGGCGATCACGTTACGCTATTATATCATAGAATAGTGTATCGTAGACAATGTATATGAGTGTAAACAAATTATAATACGCTGTAGATAAACCTTACAAGAGTTTTAGCCTGCAAAATATTTCGGTGTATTGTTTAACAAGTCGTTCTTTGTTGCTGGAAGGTCAAATAGAGTCTTTACTTACATTTCTTTGCAAATGTTCTTGGATGTCTTCAAAAAATGGGAAGATATCATTATTTTACCTAATTTAATATACAAACTTTAATTTCTTGATATCAGTAATTACTCTAGATTTAGGTTTCTTTTTAGTGAATGTGGTTTTTATCCATACAATATTTATCACACAAGAAGTGAATTAGAATTAGGTCTTTTTTAGCATTAAAAGTTTATGGTAGAAAAATAAGTCAAGCAACGTATTCAGATAGGTGATAGCTGAGCGATCTTGTCGTAGCAAGCTACCTCCCTGGACATCGCTGAGGGTTCGGATGTAACCTCTTATTCATAATCGTATACCAGTAGTACCTAAATGATGGAGCCAAAAGAAGTTTCAGATCATGGAATCTGTCTCAGGCCAAAAACTTCTAGATACCTAAATCTACCACAATCCAAAAACCCCTACAAACTAGATGTTGCTAGATACCCGATTTGAAAGATATCGTGAAACCTTATAGAAAGCGAGTACCTTTTTTAACAAGTAATTACCTTTATTAAATAGATAGTTATTTCCCGCGGTTTCGCACGCTTTTCGTAAACTGTACCCTTGTATGAGTAGTTATGGTTCAAGTGAATTATATTTCTAACGGCGATGTAGGGTTTGCCTTGCTGGCACGATCAAGAAAATTCGTTAGAAGTGTATGTTTATGCCTTACAATAGTATTTAGATATTTTAATTACGTAACTGTGTCGTAATTGCAATTTATAATATGCAGGCTGTTTGAAAACTTTTATCTTTTGCAGCGTTGCCTGGAGGCGAGTTACATCAATTGGCATAGCATATTAACATTTTCTGTGGAAAACTACAGTTACTCGTATATAAAAATGTTCATAAGGATCTGTAGAATAGTTTCTGAGTCAATCAATGTGATATATACAAACATCCTCTTTTATAGATATTGACAATAACTGTAGTACATTATATATCGGCTTGAGCAAAAATTTAGGTAATATTCAGGGATTAGATTTTCTGAATAAGGTCATTTAAATACATATTTGATAAAACCAGCAATAGATTTTAACATGAACTCTTTAGTGTAATATAATAATTCTCGCCTGGTAAGTAAGATGTCACTTTTCCGAAAATTAATAATTTATATACAAAAATCAAGGTAAAATTCAAGTTTAATTAAGGTTAGAATGCTCTCTCTCTCTCTCTCTCTCTCCTCTCCTCTCTCTCCTGTCTCCCTCTTAATCTCTTTCTCTTCTCTCTCTCCACGTGTGTATAAGACCACTTAATAGGTTTCTGCTTCCTTGGAAATAATCGTAATACATTTTTAAATATTTTTGCTTATTCTGCTCGATATTATTGATTTCATGACTAGTTTTTAAAGGGGTTTTTTCATATTATTTTTAACCATTATAAGATTTATTTACAATACTACCATAACATTGCCTTAATTCGCTAGTAGATTTAATGCAGATTATTACCTAGTCGCTGTTTAAAAAACTCTTCGAGAACTAGTCAAGCTAATATATGTATATTCATAAAGTTGCTGGTTGTCACAACAAAAAATAGGTGTACAGTTTCAAAGTGTACCCTTTTATAACATATAGGTTCTTATACAGACCTGGTAGTGACATAAGCGTTGAATATTCATAAAGGTAATTTGTTTTCACTATATATACAGCAGAAGCTTCATAACACACAAGAAGCAGCGTTTGCATTCAGACATTAACCAATGCTCCCTACTGGACGTACAGCGTAGTTTGTATATATTCAAAATAAGAATTGAGCATGTTAGTATTGTACAGGGTGGGCCATAGGTCAGTTGTCAAAAATGCATTTGGTGCAATAATATATACCAAACAAGCGAAAATATAAATACATTTATTTTACTATGTAGTACAAATACAATTTATTAATACAGGAAAACATGCAGTATTCAATGAACCTACAAAAGATGCTCAAAGTGGTCTCCATGCTGTTCTAAGCAAAGATTGCATCTTTTTAACACAGATTTACAAATTTTGTCGCAAATGTTCCTGGATTGTAAGTTTTTAAATTCTGATTGGATTCTTTCCTTCAAATGCTCAACATTACGAATCTTGACTGAATAAACCTCATTTTTTAGTATACCCCAGACTGAAAAATCCATCGGTGTTATATCTGGGGACCTTGGAGGCCACTCAATAGTACCCCGTCTGCCAATACGGGACTAATAATTAATTGTTGTTAACTTCCTATTCATACTTTCTCAGATATCGACAATAAACAAACTGCTAGTGTTTGACTTAGTCAAGTTCACAACTACTACGCTAGGAAAAACAAAGTCTAAGGATTGCTAGTGACAACTGACTTATGGCCCACCCTGTATTTAATAATAATGCTATTTAAAAAATTATAAAATTTTATAATACAATTTGTTTCTGGTAGTTGTCAAACATCTAGTAACCCAACTCTCTATATATCAAGAACAACCTACAAACGGATAACTGTACATAAATCAGTGTTAGTTTTGAATAAATAGCATACTTCTGATACTTGAAATACTGATATACCAACAGTGGATTGAGAAAATGTATGTTGTTCTTTCAGGTAAACTAATATACTAATTCTAGTGTTTGCACTGCAGGTTTTTTATAGTATTGCATTGAAATTTTAAAAATGGGTATAAACGTTTATTAAACAAATTATAAGTCAACATCACTTCTATAGGTAAAGTTATGCTAGTATGAGTCTTAAAACCAATATTATCATAAACTTTATAAAATAGACATAAAATTATGAAATGAACATCTCGAGAACAAAGTAGACGAAACTACATGATGGTATAATATTCTCCTCAACTCTAAAGAATGTCATATACTTGATTATAAATGTATTGCAAAATCAAGATGTTTTATGGTTTTATCGAATGGTTTTTAATTATTTTTTCTTAAAGCCGAAACTGTTTATTATAAATAAATATTTAGACAAATGTGGGCCTAAATTCTAAAAAGTGCGTCTTTGGTGAATGTATAATTTTATTTTTTACTAAACTAAGTAATTTTAAAATACATCTAAACAAACTATAGAATGGTATGGGCCTCAAACCTAGACAAAAAATACAAATTTTCAAAGACGTATATAAAATGTCCTGCGTAAAAAGGCGAAGTAAGTAGAATGTCAAGATAAGTAGACTAATTTAATTATCCGTCGAAACTCCTCCTACAATGTTAAAAAATGTTATAAACCAACTAAATACAAAAGTAATATTTAATATACTATATGTATCTGCTTGATAACCCACAGGAAAACGGAAGACCCTATAGGACATAGGTGAGTTGTTGTATGCTGTAAAGAGACAATAGCGTTTGGAGTCGCACCAGGGAATGAGTTGTTAGATATACCACATATAACATTGTGCATTATTCGTTTTTTCACCAAAAATCATATAGACTCACTGAAGCTATTTAGCCATTTCTATTGTATCCATATTTTAAATTTGAACAGTCATTTACCAAACCAAATTTGTAATATATCTTTATTTAACTGTAAGGGAGCTGGATCACATATTCTGTTCTGTCCTATCCGTCAATCCTACCTATTTCTGTGTGAGATGTCATCGTGGTTATATTGTGATTTATATTAATGTTTCGATCAAAAGAGATTCGTCAACTTCATCATATGACGAACTGATAGTTCTTGTCGGAATGCCGGGGGCAGAGCAAGAAGAAGAGGTGAACAAAAGAAGATACTGGGTTCGTGATATCAAAATTGAAAGAGGAGGATTGTGAAAATCTTTTCTCCGATCTTGGGTATAATGAGCAAAAGTGTTTTCAAATACTGTATCTATGAATAAGTTCACAGAGGTGTTTGTAAATTATATTTATAAGAATAAGAATACAAATTCGAATCCTATAATATTCTGTCGCTTATTTGAGATTTTGCTCATTTAGACCAAATTACATGAACTCTGAGCTGCTTGCATAGAAATAAACTTCATGTTAATTTTTTAAGTTTATATGGTACAGAAAATATAACTGTAAGTTTATTGTAAAAATATCGTGTGACAGAGACTACGATATTACAAACTTGCTTGGAAGCTTGAGTGGTAAGCTTCACTAAATATTTTGCCGGATACACTTATTACGCAAGATATACAAAGATCTTACTGGTTTCTTAATTTGTCAGGTTTTCTGTTTAATTATTAACGCTTAGTTAAAAACTCGCGAATATTTTAAGGGATTGGCCTATAGGATTAACCTTTGTTAACATTGATCGCTTCCTCTTAGGTTTTGTGAAAAATGATGTATCACTGTCGAGAGACCGGAAATGGACCTCACCTTTGCCGGACATCCTCTCTCACACGTGACTGACACAGGAAATGCACACCAGTGTCGCGTACTCGAACAGTAGGATTATCCACTTGACGGGAATATGGGTTTTATTATATTTTTAACACATTGAGATGGTGGAATCAGTTGGTTGCAATGTTAAATACGGTGTAATATTTAGTTTCGTATTTTTGTTTTCCATTGAGCTTTAAATGACTAAATCTTTAATTGAACTTTTTTTAGAAAGCACGGTTAGAGTACGCAACACCAAGTTCCACAGAACTGGCTTCAAGGATGTTGTGGGGAAAACTTGAAGACTATTCATTATATCAGGCTACTTATCTTGAATTAGATCACAAGTTAGAATGTCATATGATGATTTTCAGTTTGATTAAAAATGTATTTATTCTTTGACTTTTCTTACTGTACCAGGGCTACAAATACAAGGTCAGACATTAAGCCTACATCGAGTAACATAGATGCTGTATAAATCTCGCCTTATCAGACTTTTTAAAACCAGATCCTTCCTGTATTACCTTATTACCTAATCGCTGAAAACATTCAATCAAATATTTGTGTTTAATGCTTAAGACACTTATCACCTATATAAATATTTAATTTTTATTTCTTGGTGAAATTTAAGTTAAAACTAAAATACAAAGTTCTTACGCAACTTTAAGAAGCAAATGACAGGTGCACACAATTTATCTAATGTAAATATAATCACAGTTTGCCTAAAAAATTCTTAAAAGCCCTTTAAATCTTGTTCTAACTAAGGCTTGCAGATGTTACGGACCAAAAATAGAGTCAGCAAAAAAAAGAAAGTAATAATTTAGAGAATGAATTATCTTTTAAGTGTATATGAGGGGTACAGGACGTAGAGTATACCAGTTTTATATTAAAAAAAACTCTATTTCAAACAGTTGAAAGTTTGTGTAGGTTATCTTGAAGAAAAATGCTCCTGATTCTTCTAAAATCAGTGAGTCTTCGCTTCTAAAACAATTAAATTAATGGGATTTAGATTCAAGAAAATTCTGAACAAACTTCTCATTAATGGCCATTTGGGGATCTAGGGAACTACTTACTTTTGAACTGGATTGGACATTTACTTTTACAAAAGGGCCAATACAAATGCCAAGTATAGCGTAGTTGACTGTTAATAAGGAATACATATGAATAATATGATAAGTATATTAATCAATACATTTATTTTTTATGTTTTAAAAAGCTGAAAAAGTAGATTTAGTTTGTATATATTTAAGTTTAAGATATAGAAAATACATATTTAATTTAGATAACATTCAACCTGAAATAACGACGGGCGAGGACTCATTATAAACTGCCAACGGCACCGCGGTTTTCAATTAAACTGGAAATGCGTCCTTAAAATACTGGTATTTTGAAAGTTTTATTTACTTATCTTAATTTTACCTCGGGTTTAACATCTCGTAATAATTAAGAGTAAATACAAATATTTTTATTATTTTTACGTTGAAGTTGTTAATTTACTCGACGATTAAAATAAAACCTATGTAAAATAGAAGATCTGGAACTGCCCAAAAAGTACAGAATCTCTATGTCTATAATTGAGTTGGGTACATATTTGAAATATTGAAAATAAATATATTACCAATTAATTGGTACATCTAATAAATTTAACAAAATAATAAATAATTGGAACGTTCGCGTTTATTAAATTATAGTACTAGTATATCACAATTCATTTTATGTCACAATTCACAATATTCATTTAGACATCTTTTTAAAAAAGGATAAAATTTCGAATATTGAGCAAAATGTCATTAATCTGTATAGAACTTGATATTAAAAAGCTTTACCAGAACTTTTATTTCAAATAATATGGTGAAAATAATGGAAAGTTAGTTTCTACCTATAGTCTCCAAAAGGAGATAGGATGTTGTGGTGGTACGATGAGGAATGATCTTCATTCTTTTATATGTTCTGAAGAAGAAAAAAAAATCTTCCTTTGTTCTATATGTCCTAATGGATCACTAATTGTTCGAGGCGGTTAACAAAAATAATGCATTGGCATTATTGTTATTTATAATAGACGGGTTTTGGTAAAATATACTGTGATAGCTCTCTAACCTTCTTATCTGTGATACAAAGGTTTTAAGTCTGAAATCAAGCAACCGATGGCACTGAAAATATATTCATAATGTGGAGTTAAGCAATATTTGGAAGACAGAACTGCAAAATTAAGTTGATTATGTGTGTGATATGATATAAAATGAGCAAATCCTGTTATGGTAAGATTTATGCTAAAAAATTGTTATATAATCCTAAATATGCAAACAGGAAATAATATTGCCTAATCATCTGGTGAAGAAATGTATTTGAAATGTTTCAGAGTATTTTTATTCAGACTCAGGTCAAGCACAAAGAATTGATGGTAATAATGAAAATTTTACCCCACAGCGTGTTCAACCTCGATTGATCAAATTGAGTTCTATCGTGCGTAAAATCAATTCTGAAACTTGCCGCTAGATTAATGCAGACGACCGCTTCCGAGCAATCCACTAAATTTGAAAATTTGGAGGAAATAACTTGGAAATCATTTATATTTACAGTATAACTAACCATTGATGTGCATTATTGTTTTATTTTGAGTTTCATTTTAGTTGTAACAAAACATGTGTAGATATTTATAATGAGGTATATTTCATAGATATCTGTCTATTGAAATCACTTTTATGATGGAATTTCCGGGAGAGATTGTTGTATTTTCCCTAATCATGGACAAACTGACAAGAACAACCTTTGAACAGTTTTGTATATATATATAATATATATATTATATATATATATATATACTGTAAAACACTCTTTATATTTAAAATCACTCTTGAGTTATGTGCTTACAGTTTTAATTTTGTGTTTGATTATCTTTGTAACCAAATATGTGTAAATCTTTTAGAATGTTCTTTGAATTCATTATGTATTAAATGGCTTCATAGAATTATTCTGCGGAAACTTTATACAAGGTGTTTGAAAAGTCTGGGTACGGCTTAATATTTTATAAACCATAGCAGATAATATACTGTATAAAATCTATAAACTTTGCACAGTGTCATATGGCTATGTAAACTATTTTTCCTTGCTATTACGATGACATGCCACCTATGGAGTGACGGCCCACAGAGGAAAACAAGGAAATCTTAAAAGAAAGCATGGGTCGAGTGATACCTCATTTAAAATAGCTCATTTAGTAGAGTTGAATGCCGCAAAGTGCATCTCAAAAGGTTTATCCAATCAGAAATGGTGGGTTGTTTTAGGTACACATTGTGAAGTACATTATGCGCTGCCATTTCTGACTGGATCGTCGTATTCTGATGCGGTAGTCGGCGTTTCACTCTACTAACCAATGGTTTCACTGATTAGTATTTATAAAAAATAACAAAAAAATTTAATTCAAAAATTAAGTGGTAAATTACATATTTCACCAACAAAGAACAATGGTAGAAATTTAATTAATTGACAAACATAAATACGACGAATTCATTTTAGTTTTATTTTTTAGTGTTATAAATTTATTACATAATTTGCTAATTAAAAAAAGCCAGTGAAAACAAATCTGTACGGGTTTTAAGAATATCCAGGTTGTGTAATTATCAGTGCAAATTGGCTACCGGCTCATGGATTATGACTGCAAATATCCGGTTGAATATCAAAGAAAGAGAGGGTTCTTACAAAGTTGTTTTCAAGTACTAAACGATAAACGCTTAAACGGGAAACAAATTAAAATGATATTAAAAGAGGTCCGTGTTTTTAAATTACGAGAGTGGTTTAATTTACTAAAGTGTTTACTCTCCAGCGCTGGTTTCTTTGAGAACTAATCGTCTAGAGGAGTAATTTTTACGTGATTTCGTCCAAATATTCGACACATAAAGTATTTGGGGATTTTAGAATGTGTCAATATGTTAGTTTTTCAAATGTTTTAAACGTTTCTTTGAACCTGGTATTTTCTATAACTTTATAGAACGATGAAATAGTGATTGCAATATCGTCATAAATTTCAATATTTTTAATATGAAGTGATTAAAGGGTTTGCTCTGACATACCTATGTTTTTCAGACTTCTAAATTTTATGTAGAATTAAATTGACTATTCATATGGTTAAAAAATTTGAAGGAATAACTCGCAACCAAACTTAAAAATGTTATGAGTAATTAAAGAGTTCCCACGTTTGAATTTTACTGTAGTCAGTAAGTTAGTTTGTGTCTGTAGTGGGTAGTTTCCGTCGGTCGGTTATATGCAATACGTAATACAGTTGTTAGTTATAATCCACTTTAACTTTGATCATATGGAATGGTCATGAACAATATTTTGGCTTTGGGGTCTTTTTTTAGGTAAAATAACAATTTACAAGTATTTATTGTTTTTGATGAAAACCCATCAATGTTTAATATATTTATCCTTTTTGGCTTCACATATCACTATGCATTTCTTTCATTTTTGTATTTCTGGTCCCTTAATATTGAAATAGACAAATAAATGTTTTATCCGGTATAAATCGTAATCGAATATATTTACCCGCACGAATAATAAAATAACAGTCATGACTGCAGAGTGAAATATGCATTTGTTGCGGGAATTATGAGTGTTTGAGAACGATGGTATTGTTACTGTACCGATATCAGTTACAATGTTTTATTTATTGTTGGAGATAGATATCAGGCTGATGGTATTTTTTGGTTAAATTGTAATATCAGTCATATTTTGTTTGGAACAACAATTGTGTGGCATTATTTGTGTCGTTAAAACAGAACGCCCATGTAGTATGTTGTTTATGAGTGTTATGATTTCTATTATATTGTTATAAAATTATATTTATTATTAATTATTAATTTTTGCATTGTAGTATTGGAAAGTTAAGATATTAATTATAAACCACGTTGTACATTAACTGTATTTTACGTCTTCGGCAGAGTGCAGAACCGAATGTAGAGATTATATTTTCTTCCAATGTCCAATTTTTGTAACGTAACTAATGGCTGCTAAGAAAAATGGCAATGAGTGGTTTATACGATACTGTAGTTTGCAATGAAAGTGGTGTATGTATTGGGGCAGTTAGGCTACATGCGTTATATGCAAGCAGCGGGATAAAACCGAGTGCCAACATAAAGTTTCTTCCAACCTAATTTTTTAGAACCAAATAAAAAATAGTATAAGGGCTTTGATTTAAAACATACAATTTTATGCCGAGAAGAACACCTAGTCAGAAATAAAACTTATTCGTGTATCTCAGCTGACACTTTAGCAAAGTGAACCACCCCAAAAAACGAGGTATCTTCACAAGCGCTGAAGTACCAAACTATCGCTAGAGTCCAAGAAAGAAGGAAAAAACCAAGTGATCAGGTGGTTATTGTGTAAGTTAAGAAGATATGATATGACCATGTTGCGCATGTTTTTATCTTTAATAAGGTGTGTTTTTGTACAAATCATGCATTTATTTATATGATTTTGTGAGAGCTGTAGCATTGCTTTAAATATTATTAGTATACCACGCTTAATTTATAGAAATTATAATTACTTCTTGAATACATATTATTTTAATTAAAGTTAAGTAGTAATATATACTTTTAAGAATAGTTAACTAATCTAACTTAATATTAGTTGTATTAAACAATGTTTTTAATTAAGGTATACACAGGGTGTTCACGATACATTGTTGTTATAATTTACTAACATAAACTCAAAAGGTATATTGACGTATCAGGTAGTATTACTATGATAATGGAAATGTCATTATTTTTGATATTTAAAGAATCATATGGAAGTCTTTCTCAAAAACAGTGACAGGTTGAGGAATGATTTTACATCGCAAAAACAGTTTTGTTTTGAAGATGTTTCACAAGCCTTGTAAAACTTTTAAAATTGCGCAATTTTAACTTAAACAAAACTTTCCTTTAAACGTTGACAAATCGCGTTAATTTATCACCATGTGGCCTTATGGAATTACATTTTTAAGACACTTATAGCATACTTATCATTTTTATATTTTTGTCACTTAATTATAAAAGCGTAGAAAATACTAGATATTTATTAAAACCCCCGATTAGCTATGTTTTCCTTATAATAATAATAATAATAATAATTATGTGAGAAATCAACACTCTGTGGGAGTAATTGTACATATTGTTGTAACCATATGGCTACACTAGAATTATGGGTTCTAGCCATTCTGTATCAGTACTTTTGGAAAGCATTTACACATATAAGGTTTATGAAACAAGTATTTAAAATCACGTAATATACTTTTTGGTAAGGAATTGTACATTACGAGATTCGAATGTAGTAGCTCTACATTTGGGGTACATTCTGTGTGTAGATTTGGACAAAACAATTTGAAACGCATTCCTTGCATGCAACTTTGGAAGTTATATTTCGTTCCTTTGTTATATCTGTAACTGTTTTCCCATTCAATATTAAGAATATACTTTAATATTCATACTGTATATTGTTTGGTACATACAGTAACAATAATTGATACGTTTTGTAATTTCCTGCACCTATCATGTAAGTAAATTCTATAGATTATATAATGTTAATGAAATAATAGAGGATAATATAAATTTTTACTGTCACGAAATTTTCAATAAATACTTAGAAAAAGAAAAGCGGATGAAACAATTAGTTAAAACATTTCTTCTTACTGTAGCATAACAATAAAAAATGATATTCCTCTTCTCAGTAAAATATATATTTTAATCAGGTTGTTTTTCCGAATTTTAAAATTTTGAGTAAGTTTTAAAATTCATTTGTCAGGTATTTAGGCTTTCGATCATATGTTCGTTCGTTTATTTAGACTCATATGTGTCAAAATTTATGATAAAAAAGCTCTCGATTTAAAAAAACCAGTACATATGTTTCACGCCATTAAAATTACTACAAAATTATTATAGCGTTTTCTCGAAGCCACGTCACATTGAAGCTAGTAATATTGTCAAGTACACGTTTATAAAACAAATCGGTAGGGAAATAAACATGTGCAGGCCATCAGCCAAGCCGAGACATGACAGTTATTGTTGTTCTGTGCGACATGTGACTGTTCGCGGCGGTTCCAGACTCGTACCAATTACAATAAATTATCCATGGACGTTCTCTTTTAATTTATGCCTGTGTTAAATTATTGGTTGCTGGTACTCGAATTATTATTGTATTTTTATTTGTAACATACGACAAATTATTTGTAAAATTACTTACAGCAAACTTTAATAAAAGTAATTTTTAACATTATTTTTTTCGTTTGATTTGGTAAAGTATCTTGTTCGCTATTGTCAAAATTATCTAGTACATTTTTTTAAATTTTCAATTATGTTATACTACGAGATCTATAGAAAAGTGAATAGCGTTGTCGGAAAATTATTCTTTTTTAAAACATATCCTATTTCTTCTGTAAGTTTTTGCTCTATATTTTGAAAATTACAAGTAACTATAATATTAAAAAAATGATATTAAAGTAAAATATTGTGCTACTAATCTATATTCTGAAACCAGAAAATCATTTTATAAACTAAAATATAGAATACCAGAAAACGAAGCAAAAATCTGATTTTACATATGGATATCGTGGTTAAAGTAATATTTTTTACCTTTTTATCAAACCGAAAATCATATAAAATGTGTTGTTAACTCTCTAAAATGTTTCAATTGTTTATTTATAAATATTTTGTGTTTTCATAATATCACCTTTTTGTTGTCTTTCACATTCCAACACGGTACTTATAAGCACAATATTACATTTCTACAGGCTTTTCATTATTTATAACTAAAAAGGATATTCCTTACTATAAATGATATTGCCAAACATCTGAATGCCTTAAACATAACATTCCAAAATATTAGCGATACTCCTTATACTGGATTTCGAGATATATTCGCAGGACTAGAAATTGCATATATTTCTTGTGAAATAATCGTGTATTTCAACAAATAAATTAAATTTGTTGCATTTACGAATTGTAGGTACAAGTAAGTAATTAAAAATGTATTTATAAGTAAGTATGTATTTAAATATACATAACCTTAAATATAAGCATTCACTTTTAATAAACTGTGTCGAGTAAACTAGGATGACACCTAAGGTCTTGTGCTTTGTCACATTTTTACTCAAACCGCACTCAACCACTGGTACATATTGTGTCCATAAATCAAAAAACACGTTGTAATATGAACCAGTTACTGTTAATTTATTGCTCTTTGCATCCTGTGTGCTTCAGCGTTTCCAATCAAAGTGGGTAGGGGACAGTACCCTCATGTCTCATGTGCAATCCATCTTGCACATTTTGAATGCCATACATTCTAAATATTACATAAAAATAATACTCTTAACGTAACCTTCCTTTTGTTCAGGTTTTATAACAAAATATATCAAATTAATACCTGATTCATGAGCTTAAACGTCGTGTACAACATCCTTGTTTTTTTACATCCAATAGTTTAATACTGATCTAGGATTTATTCTTAAAATTAATTATTGTCTTTAATAAGATAAGTCATGTTATGAAAACTTAGGGCTAATCGTATTTCCAGTTACTAGGGTTTGTTTGTTCGGTTCATTTTGAAAATCTATAAGAAAGATTGTTCCTTTTTATTAGTATTATATTTTATGATGTATAAAAAAGTAATAAATAGTAATAAAAATGCGATGCAGTTTACATATTCAAATGTATACACAAGCCTCAAATAATATAACATTGTTTTGCCCTACTCTATATTGTAATCCGATACAAACTTTAAAGGGATGAAAACGTTTTATAACAAGTCTTGTATTGTGAATACGTCTCTATTTCCTTTCAATCAGTCCCGATCTTTAATTAGCCGTTAATAGAATACCTACTGTGAGGAGCGCTAACAAAATAAACTAACAGCTCGCATTTATTATCGAGTGATCACTGTAACTAGGAAGACTAAAACAGTCTCTCATTGTTGGAAATACTTTCTAACAAGTCTTTTATTGTGAATAAGTCTTTATTCCATTTCAATCAATTCAGGTCGTTGATTAGCCCTTGATGGAATACATACGGTCAAAGCGATAAAAAAATAAACTAACAGCTCTCATTTGTTATCGAGTGATCACTGTAACTAGGAAGACTAAAACCGTCTCTCATTGTTGGAAATACTTTCTAACAAGTCTTTTATTTTGAACAAGTCTTTATTTCCATTTCAATCAATTCAGGTCGTTGATTAGTCCTTGATGAAATACATACTGCCAGAGCGCTTACAAAACATAGGAACACAATTGTATTCCGATAACCATATTCTTATAAAACGGTTTCCAAGTTTTTAAAGAATATTAATAAACAGTGTATTTAACCAATATTTACTAAAAACTTTACTTTAATGTTTTTGATTCCACGTTTGATTTCATCCAAATCTTAAATTTTTATGAATTTAGTTTTGTTTCCTATGCTAGCTAATAACCCATTAAAGTATGAAAAAGAGTACTTTGAAATGAGTACTGATTGTCAATTTGTCTTAAAAGATGACTGTGCAGCGAAATGAACAATGGAACGAATGCGATATTTATCGATAAAGAACAACTATAGTGTAGAAGTGTACAATCAGATTAACAAAAGGGATCGTGGCAGTTGGGTCCAATCCATGCGAACTAGCAGTAACTTGGTCAATTCCTATTTAAGTTATGTACCTACTAAACCAGTTTGTAACTTTATTGTTTCACAGAGTTATGCGCAGCAAATTTCGGGTTAACTTTTTCCTTATACCTTAACATACGTAGTTAAGGACTCGTATTTTGATTTCATTAACGAACTAAGCATATAAGACTATCTACTCGTAAGTACCATAAGTTTTGTAAAGATTCAAAATTATATTAACTAAAGATGCACAATAGATGGGAATTTACCAACGTGATGGAATTTGAAGTATTTGTACGTTCTTAAAATTATATGATTAAGTTATATCCCTTTAAGATATCTTTTATGAATATAAGACTAAAGGCTAATAACCTATTCATTCCACGAGGAGTGATAGAATTTAAAGCAGATTTAGAGTCATATTATCTAATAAACTCAAATTAAAGTCCAGTTTGATTAAAGATAATGGTATGAGTTTTAATAGTATGTAAAGTATATAGGATCAGGAACAAGGTATAAGGAAAAGTAATATTTTCAAAGAACAGTTTTCATAAAATATGTAATTTAAGTTTTTTAAGCTGCACTTAACTTCTGTTGAGGATTTTATGAAACGTAATAAGAGTGAGAGTAAATACCCTAAAAATATATGGGGTGCTGTTAAAATGTTCTATATTGACAGACAACTTGTATCGGTGCTACCTCTCAAATTAAAATTCTAAAATTTTAGATCGCTGAGACATTGTTTTTTAAAAAGTTAGTAAAAGATATTATAAATACTTAAAATACCTCTACCGGTTTACTCTGAAGAAAGGGTGAGTTCATATTTCGCCGTCATCTCTTAATGTCAAACGGAATTGTATTTTGCACTATAATGCATAATGATTGATGTACATCCATTACATTTCCAGTATGTTACTTCCCGCCGTCTTGAAACCTTTTAAATTTTAAAAATTAAAGAATAAAAGTGCTTTATAGTTACCTCGTATATGCCAAAATGCAAATAGTTTTTGGGTATTGGTTAGGATTTAGTACTGTTACAAGTTTTGCCAAATACGAATGGCCACCGTCTTGAAACTTGTTATTAAATTAAGACTGACTAACAAATTCATCTGAGTTATGTGCGCGTTAATGCTTATGTACTAGCTCGTACCACATTTACGCTGGATAAATTACGGAAGTTATCGTGTTTACAAATTTCACGTTATTTTGCATGTTTTGGTCAGGATACACAATCTATAACTTTAAATGTACTACTTTAAATGCATAATTTCTAATGAAGTAATAAAAAAGGTTTCTACTTTTTATTTTTAACGGAATTATCTTCAAATTATGCATAATAAATACCAATTCAAACCCAATTACACAACCTTTAGGTTGAAGAAGAGTAACGCAGCTTTAACATTTCATGCAGATCATAACATTCTCCGACTAATATTATACACTAAAATGTACAAATGGCCGAGCTCTTGTATTTTAGTCACGTGGATCCTCTTCTCCTGAACTACGTGATACTGATGTCCATTTCCGGTGTGAAAGTCACGTGACACAAGTGTTGAGTTGTGTCCGGCACAAACAGATACTATTTACGGTCTTTTACACGTAAATGGCTTCATTTCACTAATAAAAGTCTAATGATATATAATACAAACTAGCTCCAAACCGTTCGCCCGCTATCGGGCTTACAAAAAAGGCCTGCAAGGGTGAAAAATGCACAGATTTTCTAGAATTTTTTTTGAAGGGTTTTTAAAAGTAAAAATGTCCGGTTTTCAGACTTTTCCTCCGGGTCATATTGTGAAAGGTACCTGCAAGCCAAACTTCACGTTTCCAGCACTTCTAGAACTATGTTAGAATTTTTATCTATATATCAGTGAGTGAGTCAGTCAGTCAGTTTCACATGCGGCTGTATAGTATATTAGATATGACATATAACTTAATTTCAGTATTCACTGATATTTAAGTCTATAGCAAAATATTAGTGATCTTCAAATGAAAGCCTCTCATGTGTACAGATCTATTATAAAACAGTATTTTAGTCTTCAGATAAAATGAGATGATATTTATAATCCGTAGGTTTATATATATTATCCGAAGTTGGCCTTGTGAAGTCCACTATAAAGAGTTTTCTTTCTTATAAACTAATTACCAAACAGGATTAAATGACCTGACTAGATAAAACTGAAGCACCATCAACGGATCATTAAGCAGTTTACTTAAGTATTAGAAACACGTAAAGTTTTACGAACTAGTATAACAGACTTGTTCAAGTAATTTCGTTCTACGTTATTAGGGACAAGAATAGCTAATTTTCCTAACAGTCTTTTTAAAATGAAAAAAAAAAAAAATTAGATTATTAGAAACTTTGCACGATTTGTCTTAGTTCCATTGAACGGGTTAATACAATGTAGAAGCAGCATTCGTATAGAAATTCATGCCTTTTCCAAATATTTTTTAGGACAACTGGATAAAAAAAATATTTAATTTGATATTTTTCGGGTTCTTAATCAGTAATTTAATACATAATTTAACAATATGATAAATAAGAAGCTAATAGCTCACAATTTGAACATGTAGCTACAAGTAACACATATAACGTTAGATTTTGTAAAGAAAAAACCGAAATATTTGTCCATATCTCTACCTCACTTTCCACCAGAATATAATGTTAAAAATAATCATTATATTTGTATAAAAGGAAGAAACTTTATTTCTTACATTACATACATTATAGTTGCATGGGTAAAAAACCACAAGGTAAAAACAGTTTTAAAATTAAACAAAAATTTAAAAATTAATAATCTTGTGCAGAATTATTAAATATGAGATTATGTCCATACCTCACTCCTTTCTGAGATATTTGAACGGAATTAATAGGAATCAGTAATGCGCAGCTAAATCCCATGAAGTGACATGCACTATCATCGAAATCGACGACGTCAGTCTATTAATAATTACGCTAGTAAACAAATTTTCGAGATATGTATAAATCAACAGCTCAATTGAGATACGCCATTGACTGGCAGACGAATAGAAGATAAGTGTTGCCAATCTCTTTATCTATAAGAAATTAGAATTCTAAATTCATAAAATATTGTGGGTTTGAAGTGGGAAGAGTCGGTAACACTCAAACGTACAACAGTGGGACAAGATGTGGTAGATAGTTTAGCACGAACTGGAACAAACAGGTTGTCGAAGAAAATTGTAAAACGGGTTTACGCAGTTTAGATACTAATTTGCTTTATGGCAGCTCTTCAGTACTATTGACTATTTACAGGTTAACATAACTCAGTATAAGTCCACAGTGCTGTGAGTCTACCTGCACCTTAGTGGCAGCCTTCTTTTGTCGAACACAACATTTTAGTTTAGTTAAAATTAATAACGAACTTAATATATATTTTTATTGCCTACATATCAAGATAATTTTTACTAGAGTAATGTATTGCTTTATGTGGAAGTGGAGAAATAACATATTATGAGACCGGAAGAATGATGGTTTGATTTAGATGTGAGATACGTTTAGAAATATGTTGAGTTAAATTTGAAGGTTTTTAAAAGTTATTGTCAGCCAACCACGGAAAAATAAAGAATATTTTCCTTTGAGTTCCAAAACAAGTACCGTGAAAGTGTATTAAAACCCAAATTTTCACTCCTTAACTCCAATATATACATGTTTTACGATAGGGTTTGAAAATCATCTCGAAATTTGAAACATTTTTGGACTGAAGAATTTGATTTCTTTAGTCTTTCTTCTTCTGGAATATTATATATCTTTTCGGGGCCCAAATTGATCAACATATGTAGTACTTTACTTCATAAAATATCTCTTTTTGGACTCAAAGAAATGTATAATGATATTATTTATTTATATCTTAAGTATTTGTTCAAGAAATTATTATTAAATTCGTATAAATGAAATATTGTATACACAGCGTTATAGAATAAAATTGTAAACAAATTTAAATATTACCACAAAATTATCATTTTACAAATATATTTTAAATTTTTTTTTATGCTTGCTTTTTTAACTCCCATAAACTTTATGCTAATTGTTATAAATATTGAACCTAAGGTACGAAGTAAAGATGATTCCATAAACATTTATGATGTCTGAACTACGTTAGGTAGGAGAATTTGCCATGTTGACGCAGAGAACATCAATATTGTTCCTTGTGGAACACCACTTACTCACTACCTGAGAGTCAATTGCGCAAAGTTCAGAGGTTATCTTCTGTTTTACGCAGACCTAATATACTGCATATTAAGGATACATTCTCGAGCAAGTCGGAGGCCATGATAGACTGTACGAAGTCTTTTAAATATGTAGTCTACTCGATAAGCCTTTATTCATTGATAGCCAAGATGGAGATATTGACAATGTATTATATTATATTATTATAATGTTATGTTAATATAAATTATATTACACAATATTAAGTTGTCATGTTTTCAAGGCCAAAAGTATTTCATATGATTTTCAAGGTTAAGTCTTGAATATAAGTCTGCTTCAGTACACGGAAATGAATCAGAACCATTAACAAGGTAATTTGTATTCAAATCATATAGAAAAATATCAAAAGAAAATTTGTGTTCTGAGGTCAGTTAAGACAATCGGCAAATAACAGCCAAAGAACTACACTTCATCTAATACGAGAAAGAGGTGGTGAGAATAGGGAGACATTTATTTACAAGCTGAATAAATGTACTACGTTTAATAATTTATAAATACGAAAATAAAAAAAATAATACGATATGTATTTTTAGGCATTAAAATAATATTTAAACATAAATAATATATAATTATTTAAACATAAATAATATATAATTATTTAATAATAAATAATATATAGTTATTTAATAATAAATAAATAAATAATTATTTTAATAAGCGTTTAGAAATAAAATATAATTAATATTTGCTTAATAAATTAATGAATTTTTTTATATTGAAATACATTTTTTTATATAGTATGTTTGAATAATATAAATATCTTTTAAGCAGGTCAATGACCTAAAAACATTAAAAATACAATGGGAATCTTGTTAAAAGTTTTATAAAAAAATCAAGTATACCAATTATTAATGCATGAGTTACAATTGCACTAAACCAATAATACAATACAAAATATTGTTTTGATTTAAAATATCCAATATAGATGGCGTGTTGAAAGATAGAATGTTTAATATATAAAATAAATACATTATATAAATAAATACATTTTATAAATAAATACGGTTGCAGTCTTTAATGATACTACTAATCAAAACTGATTTCTCATGAAAGAGCAATAAGAAGAAATAAACAAGAGCACATTAATCAGCTGGGATCTCCAAGGCAATACGGTGTTTTATGCGTCTCGCTCTAGAATTGTACTTTGTATGTAAAATACCGCAGCACACTTTTTACGCTCTTTTTGTTGTCAGCTGTTTGTTTATTTGGTTAGACCTCTTATCCTTATATTGACGAGATGTAATACATTGGCTGTATTATAAATGTATACGGATCATATTTTTGTGATACATGTAAGTTAGTATTAACAATAAACTCCACGCACTTTATTGCACTTTAGTGAAACGAACACTATTATTATTAATTGAACCAACGATTACAGGTTTTGGTTTTTGAACTATTAACAACTGACTAAAACATGCAACCAATTAATTTAAAATAGATTACTTTAAAACTGTAATGTAGATTTTCGATAGCATGTACTTAACTAAAAGTAAGGTAAATATAATGCTTTTGCCGTGTAATTGAATAATGATGAATACATTATTACTTTATCCATAAAAGAAAGGCTAATTAAATTACTACTACAACATAACTGTCCAGTGGCTCTAAGAAATAAATAAATCGTCATCAGCGCTAGTTTTTAAAGATATCAATTTTGGAGCCTTGTTAATATTAAATGGCAATATCTTATCAGATCATATGTTTCAAACCTTAGTATAATATGAGCTAAACCGTCTCATATATGAATTTTGAATCTGGGTGTATTAATAATGTACAATCAGGACCTTGAAATTTCGTTCAGTGTTCTTTTCTATTTGGCTGACAGTAATGTACTTGTTACTTAAGTGTCTGTTCCGTTTTAATGTATATAAGGAGGAAAAAAATACAGGTACATAACTGAATAGATAAAATTATCATACTTGTAACCTTTTCTGTATTTTTCCGTTTCGACCACCACTAAAATATTATGTTTGATAATTGATTTCATTTTTAGAAAATTTCCTTTACCCATATACAGGAAAAGGTTGTTTGGTTCTACACATTAAATGGGCCTTCGGGTCCTAGAATGTAATGCATACCGTACCGATGTGATTTTTTTATTACTAATGACAAATATTTAAGTAAACTACAAAAGAATTTACTTCAGTGTTTACTTAAGAATTTACTTTCAGTGTTAGAACTGAAAATAAAATATTCACCTTAATTATAACACTATAATACGCACGAAAAACAAACTTTAGCGTAATAAAACAATTGAACGAAAGATTAGTGATTGATAAAAAGCCTTGGATAAAGCCAACAAATATTTTCTTGCAAACTTAGAAAAATTACTTAAATTAATGTACATATTTGTTGAAAGTAGTGGGTAATATCAATTTAAGGACTTGACTCTACGGCCTTAACTATGAATAAAATCAGTGTACATGAATATATATGTATATGTAAATCTTATATAAATCGTGATAGTAATAATGAACGGTTTTCTTTAAAAAAATATGAAAATGTTAAACTAACCATTTGACTATGGGATACAAATCATACAAATATTTTTGTTAATTTTACGTGTTTTAGGCAATCAAAGTGTAGGATACACAAATAATTTGGTTAAAAAAGCTTTTTTGACCATTGAAATATTAATTACACAACCAGCAAATTCACGCCTTTTAATCCAACTGAAACTGTCAATATACTCTAAATTAAACTGCGTCTAAATATTCAGCTATTAATAAATTCCATTTAGAATTTTAGCAGTTGTTTAGATTGTTATTTATATTACATGTAATACATATACAATCTTATTCTTGGAGAAAAAGAGAATGTAATAAATCTTAACATCTGATAATATAGTCATCAGCAAGCAGACGTGTAATATAGTACTTCTCTCTAACTAACCCCATTATTTACTGTTGATTACATAATTGAGAACAATTTATCCGAGAACCACTACACCCAAATTGGGTACAGAATTTCGACTCAATCAGTTTTAAAAAATACTGTAGAAAAGTTATAGTACTGGAATTGAAATAGTTTAGATAAGACTTACAACTGCAAATCTTTAACTCCCTTTTTGCGTAGACCTGAAAGGCTCCTAATTAAATTTGAAACTCAATGGCTGCATCATGCACATTTAATTGAGACTAAACTTATTAAGCATCGATAGAAGAAACTGTGAATCTCGTTACGTGCCATAATACAACCGCCCCGTGTAATTGAATAGTTACAAGTAGGCCTAGAATATAAATACAAATTTGACACATACTTTCTTACAGTATTTTATTTATAGTATATATCAATCATTGTGAAATACAATGACGTAAAGAAACTGGAGTTTTTTATGAAATATTTGCTCACAACAACGAACAAAAAATAGCAATGAAATCTTTTAATGTATTCATGATGTAGTAATTGACCAATTGTTAACGGTGATTTTTAACTAAAATGAGTGACCTTATAATATCACTTCATTATCATCAAAAGTTTAGTTAGACAAGTGGAAAGCCATGAGTTAAACAAAAATAAAGGAATAAAGAAAATCTCACTTATTGTGACATTTACGAGAGTTGTTACTTGTAACATTCTAAACAAAGAAACAAGACAGTGTGTAAACCTTTCTTATAAATTGTTCTGTAGTAATATATCACTATTTAATACCACTAGGTATATAAACAAAACAGTTTATTCTACAATAGTTCCTCAATTTCATAAATACAAATAAAAGACATCAAGCACATCATATACAGATTCTGGATATTTTTACCCTCTTTAAAACTTTTGTTGGTAGTCAAGTTTTATGCACTTTATTGAGACTTGTAGCTAAAAAGTTCTTTACTGTGGCAATACATACTTCAAATACTATTATGATTTATCAGTCCTATTCCCATATTTTATTGTCCAGGGTTTCTTCAGAAGTAGGACATAAACAAGCACTGTCGATACCACAAGGCGGGTGTTGGGGTTGATCCAACTGCTGACTGAAGTGTGATGGAGCCCTTCAAAGAAATATTGTGAACCTCTTATTGTGTGGCTGAGGCTATTCTCGTTTAGCATCAATTTTCAATACATAGAGCTAAAATGAAAAATCCAAAAAACTAAATTTATTATAAAAGCCATTAAAGTGATTAAGCTTAGATATGTGACCATTGTCAATATGACTGTTTTGCAGGATTTGTTTTAAGCTAATTTTATTATAAGCCTTTGAAAGGATGTACCATAAAAGATTTTTAGAATTCTCATGGTAGTCTAACTAAATACCATATATCCAAGCAATGCAATACCAGCTAAATAAAATATATTCAAGTAGTGCACTGCATTCTGTGGGAATGAGCATTTGATTATATTATAAAGAATAAGATTACAGTTTTAACAG
The DNA here is from genome assembly GCF_021130785.1 of Homalodisca vitripennis. NCBI lineage: Eukaryota > Metazoa > Arthropoda > Insecta > Hemiptera > Cicadellidae > Homalodisca > Homalodisca vitripennis. The sequence continues at coordinate 102,395 of NW_025776551.1, forward strand.
CCCACAAAAATATAAATCTTATACTAGTAGTTAGCGTAATATCACACTGAGAGTACATATACAGGTAAATCAAGTACCATCTACACTCACTAATTTTTAGACTTTGTGAACATTGTATTGAAAATGAGATAATTTATCAAGAAAATTAAATAGTAGTTCTGTTAATTTATTCTATAAAACACCTTAAAATTAAAAAATTATTTTAAAGACAAAAGTGTAAAATTATTTTGAAAAATGTCTTGCTAATAACTGTACTGCGACCCCTCCCGTTACCTCCCCCACCTACCCTTAATGTTATAGTTTGCAAGCTTTAGGTTTTCAGCCCATTAAAAAGTATCTTTTCGTATGTATGTTTCAAAATATTAACAATAGAATTATCTTTTACATTAAGAAAATGTAATCAGCTTCGAACAAGTAGAGATAGTAAAAAAAACACTAACAATTTCGATTTATTAAGTATCATTATTCATTAGTTTTATGCAGACACTAAGACTTGTCTAGTAAGAGAGGAGAACAAATAAATTTATAATAATTTTATTTACTTATCAGCTGTTTTACGGAACACGCTGACTGGACTATACAGAAAATGTTCCATATTGTGGAATGCAACACTATTGTTCATTTTACAGAAGTTAAACCCTTTTTTACACAATATATAAGAGAAAACTCAACGCTACCTTTAAATAACTTATCATATAATAAGGAAAAAATAGTGAAATTCTGCAAAGCTTTCAGGTAAACTACTAGAAGCACTTACCGATACAACCAACTGCAATGTTTTCTAGATTTTTCACAATAATAGAATTTTTTATGCAGTAAAAACTGTATATAAAGTGGTACTTAAGTGGAAAAATCTTTAAAAGAAACTACTAATACCTCATTTGTGTATATGTATATAAGTAATAAATTATAATACCGGATATTCTTAAAATCTTAATCAAACTTGGGATGAGTATAAAAAGCATTGTTGAATTATAACCATTGACAGATTTAGTTAATTGTACAGATTGATTATTGAAGTGGATTTGTCTCCCTTATGCTAAGGAATATTAAACATTAGGAACTCTCCTTTGTTTACTTTAAACTGTTTGTGCTCAAAGCTGGACCGCTACACATTTTCCAAGATGTCATGGTTGAGGTAGTGCCCACTACTTATGGTAACAAGGAATGTTAGTAGGAGGCGACTTTAATCGCACGCATCTTTATCCATCCTGAATGCACTAAATTTAAGTCAGTGAGTCATATGAGATATTTTCATTACATTGTACGCGTATGCTCTTCTTATAAGGATTTATAGTGTCTAAAAACGACTTGCAAGGATAATTATAAAATACTATTCCCAGCTGCATATTGAATGGAAAGTAAAATCACTTTGAGAAAACTCTCCTTATATACATCTAATTTAATGAGTATATCAGGTATTGCCGCAACAAACGTTTTTAGAATTAAATAGTAACACTAACTATAATTTTTATTGAAAAAATATATTGCCCAAAATTTTTGGTTTTTGAAGTATACAATACAAATACTGGTATTTGTAGTAAAATAGGAATAAAATTTCATCATGATTCTTGAGGTATTGTGAAGAAGGTGACCTAAAGTCTCCATTATATTTATTATTTGAGAGATTTCTCTCTTGTGTGAGACAGTGGACAGTCGGCAGAGCGACATGATGAAGGCGGCACGGCGGGAAACCGAAACGGCGGCCTTAAATAGTATAGACATGCCGGTCAGATGAGGGTGTAATATATCAGATTAGCGAGTTCAGAATTTTTAATATTTTATTTTTAGTTAGGTTGGTAAAAGAGTGGGTTTCATACAACGATATAAATTATTAACATTATTATACTCGTTTATTTTGTTTCCCTGTTCTACATCAAATTCCGTGCATACCAGCAGATAGACAAACCTTTAAAACTTTTTATCAGAGTTTTTTTATCCAGAATATTTTTTTCAGATTTCCGTTTCGACGAGTATTTACTGTTTATACTAAATTAATACTTAGTATTTACACGTTTATATGTGACCAATATTTCAGTGAAAAGTATCATTTTTTTAAACACATTTTTATCCATATAATTATCAACAGTATCGTATTTTCAATAGGAAACTGTAATAAAAAAACAAATGTTCATACTTAATGAAATTCACTCATCATCTCAGGCTCTAGGACTGTTTGTAAATTCAACACACCACCCCGTCTATTTGGTCCTCTACGCTTGGCACCAGCTTATATTAATTCAAGATCTCAGGTTGTACGACAGAGAGAAAGGCCAGGACTGATGTTGCAGCACTGTTTGCATATTTAACTCACCACCCCATCTACTTGGTCCTCTACGCTTGGCACCAGCTTATATTCATACAAACGATATAAAATTATTAACATTATTATACTCCTTTATTTTACTGTTTATACTAAATTAATACTTAGTATTTACACGTTTTATATGTGACCAATATTTCAGTGAAAAGTATCATTTTTTTTAAACACATTTTTATCCATATAATTATCAACAGTATCGTATTTAAATAGGAAACTGTAATAAAAAAACAAATGTTCATACTTAATGAAATTCACTCCTCATCTCAGGCTCTAGGACTGTTTGTAAATTCAACACACCACCCCGTCTATTTTGGTCCTCTACGCTTGGCACCAGCTTATATTAATTCAACATCTCAGGTTGTACGACAGAGAGAAAGGCCAGGACTGATGTTGCAGCACTGTTTGCATATTTAACTCACCACCCCATCTACTTGGTCCTCTACGCTTGGCACCAGCTTATATTCATTCAACATCTCAGGTTGTACGACAGAGAGAAAGGCCAGGACTGATGTTGCAGCACTGTTTGCATATTTAACTCACCACCCCATCTACTTGGTCCTCTACACTTGGCACTAGCTTATATTCGTTCAAAATCTCAGGCTGTACGACAGAGAGAAAGCCAGGACTGATGTTACAGCACTGTTTGCATATTTAACTCACCACCCCATCTACTTGGTCCTCTACACTTGGCACCAGCTTACATTCATTCAACATCTCAGACTGTACGACAGAGAGAAAGACAAGGACTGATGTTGCTGCACTGCTTGCGTATTCAACACACCACCCCATCTACTTGGTCCTCTACACTTGGCACCGAGATTATATTCATTCAACATCTCAGATATATTTACTGAATTATTTATTGTTTTACTACCAATAACAGGATTGACGCTGTGTTTCATCGTGGCAAAACCCTTAGCAGAGACGTGCTCTGTCTGTTCTATGAACCTTGTGGTAGAAATACGGAAGTCTCCTTATACACCACCACACACCACGGTGACGTCTACTTGGTCCTCTACACTTGGCACCAGATTATATTCATTCAACATCTCAGACTGTACGGCATAGAGAAAAGGCCAGGACTGATGTTGCTGCGCTGTTTGCATATTCAACACACCACCCCATCTACTTGGTCCTCTACACTTGGCACCAGCTTATATTCACTCAACATCTCAGATATATTTTACAGAATTATGTATTGTTTTACATGCCATTAACTGGATTGACGCTGTGTTTCATCGTGGCAAAACCCTTAGCAGAGACGTGCTCTCTCTGCTCTATGAACCTTGTGGTAAAAATACAAAAAGTCTCCCTATGCACATATTATGGAGAACTGCAGGAAATCAAAAAAGCCAGAGGGATATAAGCTGAGTTGTTGAATGCTGTAAAGAGCTATTAGTTTGGAATGCGAGCAAAGAAGTAAGTAATTAGTATAAGACGGTATAAGACCCGATAAGACGGTTTTGCATAATTTCGGTTAAGAAACTTATAGTATAATAGATATAATAAAGAATAACGTTTAAATACTTGAGAATGAGAACCTTAGACGTTTTTTAACTTGTGCATCTTCTACTTATCGAGAAATAAATATTAATATAATAACTTACATATTTTTATTTATTGATAACTACAGTAGGACATATTAAGCAGGACAAAATAAAATTAAATCAAATCTGAATAGGTTGTTAATTTACAGAATTTTCTGTTTTGATCTATTAACATAATTATCACTTATTTTTTTATTTAATAATACTTAATAAGCATTTTAAGTATTAAACATATATTATTCAGTTGAGGTATTGAAACTTTAAATATTCAATTTTAGTTTTAAAGGAGTGTCTGGGCGTTATTAACAAATATTGCTTTTGTTTTTGTCATATTTTACGATATCCCTCTTTAGCTCTTAACACAAAAATTGTATATTAGTAGCCTTATATCTAATAGGGTATTAAAATATTACCTTTTTATTAAGTGTTGACCTAATATTAATTATGAAAAACAACATTATAAACATTCCTACACTTTGATAACCCCGTTCATCGTATAAATACTAGAAAATTCTCTATGTTATTTGGTCTTTTATAGCGTACGCATCACTACATAGTTTTTTTGTCTGCTTACGTTTCGAATTATTTTGCGTTATCGAGTAAATGTACTAATAACTTTGTAACGGAAACATATAAAATTAATATAACCTTTATATTGAGACCTATTTTCTTAACATTAAAACAAAATGTATGATATTGCGTTGAATAATTAAATAAATATTACTGAAACATCATATACATAGCGCTTTATTTAAATGTTTAATTTTTAATAGGAAAATGATTAAAAAATTGTGTTTCTAATGTTCTAAAAAATTTTTATTCTTAAAATAACTGGGTATTAATAAATTATTGAGTTGGTAAATACATATTTCTTGAGCATTTTAACTATTGTTCTTACAAGAGTAAATTAACCTATCAGATACTTAACAAAAATCTACAATATACAAGGTTTTGCATACAAATTTCTTTTTATTTATTCATCGAAGCTATAATAGAAGATTTTTAAACTGTGTAATAACAAGATTTAATATTTACAGTGAAACTAGCGAATTGAGATTACATATTTTGTAATTCGTCTGTAATGAGATTAAGTATATTACTAGATTTACATATTATTATAAAACAAATAATACGTGTGCTGGGATTAAAATAAATAAAAATAACAGCGTATACTGTGACCAAACACGCTGTAGAATACTGTTAAAACATTTTCCCAAATTGGAATATCTGTGTCGATTTTACCAGCACCTATAGAGAAAAGAACACACATACACATTTATATTTCAAGAAGGTCTAATGTTGAAAATAGAAGAATTGGAGTCTCTGCTTTCGCAATCGTTTATATTTTTAACATTTTTGGAAGGATATAAAGATAGTTAATCTTTTAATGCTATGTAGAAGGAAAGAAATGCCATTAGACTCCGGTGTATACCAACTTGCTTTTGCTAAGTTATTTTTCATAAGGATTACTTTAATTCCTAGACTTTAACTTAATGAAGGTTATTGATAAGTTTGATTGTGTTTTTGCATAGCCTTTATTATAGTTCAAAGACAAAGACAACACCATTCACTTAATTACTAGAACCATACTTAACTTAACCATACTAGAATGTCAAATAGTGGAAACAACGCTAGAAATAATGATACTCGTATAGTAATGGTGCTACTAGAGCTATAAAAGCAAGCAAGAACTGTATAGCCCATGGTATAGTAGCACAGACTGTTAATTATATTGTCCGACTGTCTCGTCCAGCTCTTGATAAATAGTAGCAATCTGAAGCACAGGCCACTCTTTTAAAACAACATTTATCTTCTACTTGTACTTGTATTTCTCAGATCCAAACACACAGTTGGGTCTTATATTGTAGCTATTAGTAACAAAAGAACTTTAAGTTGTTGTATATGAACTAATATCAAGTGATTTTATATATATATATATATATATATATATTATATATATATATATATAATAATTAAAATACTGTTTAAAATTATATTTTGTTAATAATAAGTTATTATAACACTATAGCACTGTTTTTGACCATAAATCTTATTAATTTTGATCTTGGATGCGATTAGAAATTATATGATAATTAAATTATGTTACTTATTAAAAGACATTATTAAATATGGTCTATTGTTGGAAAGGTGATTTTTTATATAAATTTTGTTAAAATTTTACCTGCTGATGATTAAACGCACATTATTTTCCATTCCTCTATTATCTTCTCTTGCTCATTGCCAAAATTAAGAATATTAGAGAAACTTAACAATTAAATTAAGGAATAGAATTGTTGTATTAAAGAATTAATTTTAATATAAAGTTTACTGACCAAATTCAAGATTGACTTATAGGATACCTGCAACAAGAGTCCCGTATCCTTCTTGGTAAAAAGATTGTTATTGGGTTATTATCAAGTTATTGATATTTACTTTGGTAAAGTAGTGTGAACTCATCAGCACAGAAGTCTTTGTAAATAATGTAGTGTAAAATTAAAAACAACGAAGATAGTTATTAGTTGGCAGGAAAAACGATTTTTTCCGGACATTTGCCATCGTTTATTGAAACACAAAATCGAGTAAATAAACGTAATGTTACTGATTTTTCTTCACTAAACGATGAAAAATTGTCCGAAAAACTCCTGTTTTCTTCATAATCTCTCCATCGTCAAAAACAAACTTCAAATAAATAATTAATTGGCAATCAGGTACTTCCTGAAAATTAGCCCAACTTGTTAAAGTAACCCTTTTCAGTTCTATCAGCTCGCAGTTCTTAATGGATTATTGCTATAAGCCTAATATATCGCTATTGCTAATAAAAACAGTAACATTCCTTCGCTTCAATGGAATGAACAGTAATTATCTGTTTTTAACAAAAAATGTGATATAAGATCGGAATTTGAATGATTTCGCAGAAATTATTTCAGTTATCTTTAGATATACACACAACTGTGAATGTTGCATTATAACTACAATTTAAACTTTTTAGTTTGATTTATCAATGAATGTACTTATTTACTCAAACACGTTTTTCTCTAAGTTAATTAAAACTATTTTAATGGTAATAAAAGTTGATTCTTGATTGATTAAAATCAAATTTATTTACACAGTAAGCAACAATATGTGCAGAAATTGAGTATGTCATAACACAATTATTACAAGAGGTTCAAAAGTAGAAAGGTTTGTATTGTACCTTATTTGACTTGGATCCTGTAAGTGGAAACAAACCCAAGGCATAAATTTCAGTCCAAACAGAACATTCGCAAGCATTACGAGCTGGGTTGTGAGAGGGGTGCGGAAGAGCGGGTTCTGATATTGGTATTTTCCTATATCATATATTTTTTGTGCTGCAGTCTGATTGTGAAATACCTTATGTAATTCCGTATAAACTGAAATCCCTGATTTTCTTATCCGCAGCAAATATAGAATAACAGAATTATCGACTCTGCCGTAGTAACATAAAATATATAGCCTACATTATTGTGGTTGTGGTACCAAAGAATACCTTTATATAAATTCTTTACAGTTTTAGAAGGCGCTACAACAGTGTTCAGTGTCTTCGTGACATTTATTAAAAAAAGCATTTTTAATTTTTTCGAAAGATATTATCTAATTTATTATCTTAACCTGAAACAATAAGCCTTTTATTTAGACTTCGAATCTTGACCTATACGGCTCTTTTCAGTGTATGTACTAACATCTTTAAATATAAACTTACATGCCTAGTTAAAGTCCCGTACCAAAAAGTGTAAGCTCAAACTGTTACAAATCATCGTGCTTCCTCTCACATGGAATATAAAAGCACGATGATAGTACGAGTTTATCAACTTTCTGACAAAATAAAAACATTGTTATATATTTAAAATAATGTATCGAAGATACTCAGTGAATAATATGGAACTAAACCTGATAATATCATAGGATCAATTGGGCAAGAAAATTTCCTCGCCTACAGTTCACTACTGAATTACATTCTATTGAGGCTGTTTTCTTACATTATTGGCTTTTTTTACAGCCAGCCAAGCACTAACAGGGTGATTTAACAAAAATATAGATTTTTAAAGAAATATTTATAATATGATACTAGACTGATAGATAAAAACTAATGCTATTTTTTCCAAGATTTAAAGTTCGTATAATTGAATGTAAAAACTGTTACATGGTAATCAGAATAGTAAATCAAATGCCTAAAACTAAAATATACATTTAAATGTTCAAAAATATGAAAAAAATAACATGTTTGGAATTACTGCAGAAATTAAACTACAATTTAAATTTATTAACCGAGAATGTATGTTATCACCTATATCAACATACCACTTTAAAGAATTTGATAAATAAAATCTTCATTTACAGATCAGACGATTTATAAATGCTAACACGTTCCAGATTTCATTTGCTGTATTGTAAAAGCCCTCTCCTTTTATTAGTCCTTTATTCTATAGTTTTAAACAGGTTACCGGGACGATCTGCATTTCAAATACTTTAGTCGCATTAATCAGAATTATCTCTCCATTCAGAGCACATTCTGGCTACACGCCAGTAGCCAATGCAAATTGATAATGTGTCTCAAAGACTATACAACTGTTTTTGATAATGATTGATATAACTGTGGTTGTAACGTAAAAAAACTAGTTAATTATTGCTACGATTAATAATTAAATTTTTTTCAAATAAAACAAGAAATAAATAGTTTATTATAAAAAATAAAGATAGCTAGACGTAGATCTATATGAATCCGGTATAGTCAAGCAGCAAGCTTAAACAATAAAAAAAAAAAAATAAATTAAAGCTGTACCTAGAGTTACACCTGCACAAAAATTATATAACTTTTTAATTATTTAAGTAGCAATGCTAACCTAATAAATATTCATAATAAAAATTCGCCTTAATTATTAAGATCTTTCACTGATTGTTTACTGTGCTATTAAGTAATATTTTGAAAGTAGTTTTCACTGAATTTGTATTATCATTTTATATTCTTAAATATTTAGTGAATAAATATTCTGTATTCGGTGTAAATTGAAGCTCTGGCAGTTGTTTTATATCATATAGCTTGACAAAATTAATAAATTTTATTTGAATAGTAATGTGACTGGAAAATCGTTCACCTTTTGGAATTAATATTCTTACTTGATAAACACAGGGGGGGGGAGTTCAAATTTTACTTTTGATGTGTGTACCCCCGAAAAAGACTGATAATATTTCATTTGTTCTTTATTTAATTTACCGGACAAGCAAAGAGAACTATAAGCCAAGTAAAATGCCAACGGAACTTATAAACAAAGATAAATCGATTATATTAAAACAACAGCAAGCACTTATACTACGTAAGCACTTTCAATAATTACAAAGACGAGTTAGCGGGTGAGCCGGTCCTAGCTTTGGTTGGTTCGATAAGTAGATAAATGCTGTAGTGTTGACTTCACGGCACAAGTGATTCCAGGATAAAACGATAGTAAACAAACAGTGTCATCCAAAAATCAGGCATAGTTCTTCGTTAGTTTTTAAATTATTTACAACATTTAGGTAAATAGTTTTCATGTAGTAAATTTTAAAAACGAATATTTATTTAGTTTCGTCCAAAAATACAAAATTGACTTTTTATAATGTAAATCCCACATGTTTACGGCATTCTGAAATGAAATGATATAAAAGACAGTGTTTAAATAAAAAGAAATTCTAAAAAGAAAATTATTTTCCTCCAGAAAAGCTACGTAAACGTTTCCTAAGCCTAGCTTAGCCCTTACTGTGATCAAAGTGTAGTACATTAGCCGGTATTGGAGATGAAGGAGGCGAGGGAACGATTTACTGCCTTAGATTAAAGTGTTTGCTTACACCCGGCATTATCGCCTCTCTGCGTTCGATCCTGAATCTTCCTTCTTGTAATAAGAAATGATTAAAAAATATAATAATTCAAATATTATGGTTGTATTATAAAATGTGTCACTTTACAAAAACTTTAAACTTTCATGGTGCATACACTTAAGAAAATACTTGATTAATTTATTGTTTAACTACGTGGACATATTTTATCCCATATCTAATATATAAAAAAGTTTGAATACAACTGTGTAATAAACTAGCCTGAAAAATGGGGTAAAGATTTGGAAAAACTTTGATATCTTAGGGAAATATAAACTGTGATATTAATGTGATCATTTAAGAATGAGATAGATAAGAAAAAACAGTGTAAAATACAGCAATCATCCTACGAATTGGTATATGACTAAATTATTAGCATACTTTCAGTCTACTGAGTGATAGGCGTCAATGACGCTCAGTTTGGTGGTTGAATAAGCTCCATTACAAAAATATTATTGTCTATGTGGAAATGAGAGTCAAGCAACATTTAAAGACTACAACTGATAAAATATATTTCCTTATATATCATACCAGATGACTTACATATTTATTAATTCAATAGGTTTTCATAACAGTGTTAAAATAATTAAAACATACACAACAATTATCTAAAAGCTGGTTGTTTAGTTATGCTTTATCTTAAAATTTACCAACCTATTATGTTAAATTAGGTGTCAGTATGTCACTTGTTAAAATCACAGATTAATTTGAAACTTTGGAAAATAAAACAATCAGACTTGGAAAGAATATACAGAGTGTCCAAAAAAGCCCGGTTGAGTTTGCAACTTAGGTTAATGTAAAAAATACACTGATGAGCTTTTTTAATTTAACTTTACTAACCCAAAACTGTTTACAATTAATTGTTGTTGTAGAATAATAAGTTTCATTATTTCTGAGAGGGATCGGAAATAAAACAAACAAGGAAAATGAATGAGCCATGATAAACCTAAAATAGAAAGTTATTTGTGACTGGTAGTGGGTATTCCCGCAGGCAGTAACCATTCTTGCTTTAGTTAGATGTTATTAGTGGCATTCTACTCGTTAGTAAAGACAGACCATAACAGTTTTTTACTCTTAATTTGTTTCAATTTAGTTATGGTTATGGTTGTTTCTTGTTTTTGTTATGGTACTTAGTGAACGTGAGAGAGTTACCATATTAATGATGCGTGTTTGAGGGGATTTCACACGGTCTCACAGTGAAGTTCAACACCTATTCAATGACTCATTTTTAAAACCGAAACCCAATACAAAAATCAAAAGTTACGAGAACAATAGACCGTTAATTAATATTGTAAACAGATTTTGGTTAGTAAAGTTAAAATAAAAAAGCTCATCAGTGTATTTTTTACATTAACCTAAGTTGCAAACTCAAACCATCTTTTGAACGGCTGCCATTTTTTGACTCGGTTATCCGTTTGAGGTCGGGGTTGCGGCTCTGTACTCTACTAATAAAGACCTTTTATTTGATATGCATATCAACCTATGCTTACATTTAAGATTTTTATTCTGACTCCTAGCGGGCCGCCCCCCTGAGGAAGTAGCGGATCACTGAATATGTGATAAAATATATTTTTATGTCCAGTAACTTTGTGTAAGGTTTTGTAGCTCTATTTTAAATATATTGAAAAGTATTTAACCGACCCAGGACTTTTTGGACACCTGTATATTGCATTAATGGTTGTAAAGGAGAAAAAGCAATAAACATATTGTTCTTTGAAAAACGTCTACTTTTTGCTTAATGTGTTTAATGAATCTAACGTGTTCTACACATTCTCAACTCTTTTAAATAATTATTTGATACATAGGAAAATGTTGTAGAGTACATACAGATTTATAAGAGCTGTGGCTGTTTTTCGTTTTTGTACAAAAATAGCCTAAATATTTCCTAAAACGTTTAAATAGGCAGAGGTTTTTTATTGTTTGATTTAAATCGATTTTTACATGATAAAAAATTAATCAGTTTTTATATAATTGCATAATAAATTGCAAAAAAAAATTGCAAAAAATCAATAAATATATAAAGGACTACATGATTTGGTTATGCTGTGTTTCTTCCTTTATATTCATGAAAGATAATAAATTTACTTATTGAAAAAGTAATCATTTTGGTCCATAAATCACTATTAGTTTGTCAGTGGATTACTGAACCGATTGAAGAAAAAAACGAATTGATTACTTCGAAACTTGAAAGTAGTAAATTAAAGCTGACTCTCTAGGGAACGTACTTTTGTCGCCAAACTTTTACTATAATTAAGCTCATTAAAAGTTTCTGACTTACAATGTCGAGTTGAGCTCAAAGGAATAATAAGTGTCCGCTTTGGAAGACTCCTTCCCTTTCAAAACATTTTTTTAAAGTAAGTAGCAACTACGTCTTCTAATCCTTTTGAGGGGATACATTTGTTTTATATATATATATATATATATATATATATATATATATATATATATATATATATATATATATATAGGTATAAAAGAAAACAAAACATGTTTTCTTCAACTTGAAAAGCTTAATATTTCGTTACTTTTCAGTAACATTATCAAAAAGCATGTATACAATAAAATATAAACAAATATAAAAATCTTGTATATTTGTATATATATATATATATACAAGGCTATCGCCATTTATACAAATTTTATGTAAATAAAAGTCATTTGACAGGTGTTTGGTCTTCCGATCGTATGTTAGTTTGGTTATTTAAACGCATATGTGACAGATACGGCCAAATACAATATAATTTAATCGTAAAAAGTGAGGGCTCTGTGGTGTAATGGTAGCACATTCACCCGGCAAGTGAGAGATCCGGGTTCGAGTCCCGGCGGAGCAAGTACTTTTTGTGATTCAATGTTTATTGAAATTAAATAAGTCTATTGCCATTTATACAAATTTAATGTAATATATATATATATATATATATATATATATATATATATATATATTAGTTTTGAGCAAATATTTTGAAACAAATTAAGGATTTAATGATTGTATAGACGAAAGTACTGAGATATCATTCAATCTCTTGTCAAGATCCTCAGTACATTTTCTTATCCATCTCAATGGACTGTTTTTAAAATATACTGTCATTTTGTCTTCATCCATAAGTAAATAATATGGTCTTGTGTGTGCGTAATATTAATTCGAGTTATATGAGTAATAAATGTAAATAGAAATAATTTAACAGTAATAGAGTTGCAAGTTTGTTTTTTGCCTCGTAACTATACAATTTTCCATTCCAGCTGTTTAAATTTACTACTATTCTAATTCATTTTCGGTTTATAGTTGAGTTTGTGTTGATCCGATTAGGAAAATACATACATATGTAGTGCTTGGAAACAAACTTACATTGAAAAGCGTCTATATCCAGTTTACGATAGCCGTGGTTCTATAATTTTATATTGAATATTTGCCTTAATCAAGACATTATATATCAAGTATGCTTAAAGGACTGCTTTTGTTGTTTGTGTTCTGCAAGGAAGCCAACTAGTTTCATGTACGTTATGTGCAAACATTCACATCCTTTATTGTTAAGGTCAATTTTATAACAACGTTTCAATAGTATTAGTGGAATCTGCAGTGAAAGTTTCACAGTAATATTGTCTTTGCAATATACTTTACACAACTCTTGAAGGACTGTGTGTTTAATATTTTCTACAAGTTCAAATCTCAACAAATATGATGCTTCTTTGTTGAACTTCAGCTGAGTCTGAAGCTCTGTACTTACATTTATATTTGGATAATGCTTCGTTAATATAATCATTATTTTTGAATTCTAAAGTAACTTTTCCGACTTTTCTCTGCATAAACACCTTTTCGAATTCCAAAACAATGTGTCTTTTAAAGAATATTCTGATTTGGTTGGGCCACCTTCGAGATTAGCGTTTAGTAATACAATAAGCGATCTATTTTTATTCAAAAAAATATATAATTGGCAAGAATAATGTAGTATGATCCAGCCTCCCTTTCATCCTATCTCTGAAGGTGGAAACGGCTTCCGACATCGTAATACGTATTTTATAAACAATACATGAACTATTTATGAATAAAATACATGAGATTTAATATACGATGTAGATCTGGAAATGCATTACTAATTGGCTTTCACTTGAATCTTAAATAATTAAGCTATATCAATTACATAATGTGCTCAATGAAGAAATACTTTTAAATCATACAAATAAAATTGCGAAACAATTTCTTTTGATAAAAATAAATATTATATCAGGAAAAAAATAAGTATTAATCATTATAAAGGTCCTAAATTTAATTTTAGGAATTATTTTTAAATAAAATACATATTCAGTGACTAACAGAGTTGAAAAACGGTAACAGGCTATCATGATGTCAAAGTGTTTATTGTAAGCAGACCCCAGACTCTTGTGATCCACTTGAGTGTTTACCATGATACCGTCGATCACTTTATACATCAGATAACTGTGTATACAGAATGTTTAGTGGTAGAAACAAATTATAATTTGCTGTACATAAGCTTTATACGCTCTTCAGTGTCTAATTTATTTCAGTGTAATGAAGGTGTATGAAATATTTGTAATACTACCACCACATTGCCTTTATTCATTCGCTGGTAGATTTATTGTAGATTCAACTTCTTTTAAAAGTAAAAAAAAAAACTTTCCGAGGTCGTCAAGGTAATATATACTTACATGTAACGTTGTTTGTTTTCTTGAATATGAGTCAAAAAAATAACTGTAGAGTTTCAAACTGCACCCTTATGTATCATATAGGTACTTATACAGACCTGTTAGTGACAGGTGCGTTGAATATTCATAAAGGTAATCGGTTTTTCTGCCCATTCAGTAGAAGCCTCATAACCCACAAGAAGCAGCATTTGTATTCAGACTAAAAAATAATGTTTCTTTACATGCAGTACAGCTTTAGTCATAAATCATAATCGACCATTTTCGTTTTGTATTTTTATAAAAATGGGATATCAAAAATTTTGTGATTTTTAAAATGAAATGTTTCTGGTAATTTTGAAAGGTCTAGTAGCCCCCAACTGTGTACATATCAAGCACTGTACATACAGAAACAGCAATTACGTTGTACATAAGTCAATGTTAGTTTTGAAATAAATAGCGTAAAACTGATTTGCCAACATGGTTTAAACTGATATGGTTTTCAGGACACTATGTTCTCCTTTTATGTAAACTAATCTATTAATTGCACTGTTTGTGCAACATGCTATGCCCGTAGTTCTGAACTGAAATTTAACGGTAGGTAAAAACGTTTTCTTCAATACATTATCAGAGATTGAGTTTACTGAACAACCAACCGGAGTCTGAGCCAATACAGCTTTCTGTATTACTTCTATAGGCTCGTTATGGTTGTATGGGTTTTAACCAATACTAACATAGCCATTCTAAAATCAGCATAAAATAGTCAAATGAGCATCTCGAGAACCAATTGGATAAAACTACGAAGTATGATGATGTGATATTTTCTAAGTATTTTCAAGTCTAAAAAAATGAAATAAAATAAACAATTCTTTATTTACGCAGGCAAAGTTAGAGACACATAGCCCTTTCTAACACTTAACCTGCGAAAACGTAAAAATTAATTAATTAAAATTAAAACATTAATGAAATATTACGATAAGGATTAAAAATTAAAGAAAAAACTTGTAGGAATGTATTGCAAAGAATGTTATAGAATTTGATTATATATATATGAAAAATCTTTAATGGTCAATCTAGGGACTAGTGAGATTAGTTGATGTATGTTACAGTATAGGTTTATAAACAAACTTGACGGTGTGTATGAAAATAAATGTTCTGTTGAAACATTGTAGAAGTATCCATTTAAGATATAAATATACTTGGTAATACATTTACTGTCTAAGCAAGATGTTTTAGTTATATTTTGAAAGCTGCTTCATTGTTTACCTAAAACGAAACTATTTATCATAAATACATATTTCTAACAATTTAGTCCTAAGTTCTGAAAAAATGTGTTTTTGATAAATTACAGTTTTAGTTTTCATTCTATTAACTGTTATTATAATCCATGTAAACTACAGAACACTATGGGTCTTTATAACCTTAAAAAATCAATAAAAACTTTTAAAACAAGACGAGCAAAACAGATTCTTGTGTAAAAGTTGGGGTGTGTAAAAGTTTTAGAATAAGTGAAGTAATTGTTAATCTGTTAAAATGTCTCCCACAATTTTAAAATGTACAAGTCAACAAAATAAAAAAATATTGTATTACATATTTGTTTGATGACCCACAGGAAACCAGGATATCACATAGGACTTAGGGAGAGTGATTGTAAGCTGTCAAAGAGCCAATAGAATTTGAAGTCATGCTATGGAAGGAATATACGTATACCGGAAATTAAAATGTTGCATTATTTGTTTTCATAGCAAACTTTATATAAACTGATGCAAGAAAATTGATAATATACCTTTATTTTACTGTAAATCAAAAAGATCATGCATTCCTGCACTGCCCTATCCATATACTGTGATTAATTTTAAAGTTTCGATCAATACAGATTCTTAAAACCTGGAACTGATAGTTTTTATCGGCATAATATAGGTAGAGCAAGAGGAAGAGAGAAAAAAAGAATACACTACAAGCCCATGAGATGAAATTCAAAGATGAGGAATGTGAGCAGTATATTTTCCTGATCTTGTACATGATAAACAAAAGTTATTTTTGAACGTGTTTGAGGAGATCATCTGTCTCATAAAAATACATACTGGAAAATTTGCATATCCTGTCGCTTATTTGAGCCAAATAACATGGAAAGATGAACTCTATGTCGCTTATATAATAATAATTTACATTATAGTATACAGGGAGTACAAATTTGTTGCAAATTTATCTTGTTACAAAGAGACAGACAGAACATTAGAAAATTTGCCAGGCTCTCTAGTGATAGTATTTGACAAAACTAATAAATATTATACAGGATACGTCTATTATATTGGGATCAGTACCGAGAAATACTACTTAATGGTTTCCTAATTTGTCAGTTTTCTGCTTAACTATTAACGTACAACTAAGAACGTGTGCATATTGTTTTAGGGGATTGGTCCACAGGGATAATGTTTGTTAACACCATTGATAACTTTCACGTAGATTTAATGAACAAGGAGGTATAACTGTCGACAGACCGGAAATGAGCCTCAGTTATGATGGATTTACTCCCTCTCATGCATCACGATGACTTACACACAGGACATAGACATCAATGTCACGTACTCGTAGGATAGGAATTAGTCACGTAGCGAGAATATGAGTTTTTTTATGTTTATCGCATTGCAACAGTACAGTGAGGTGGTTGCTATTATCCAAGACGATGTAATATTTATTTTATACATTTTGATTTTCCATTGAGCGATTGAGGATAATATTTTTCATTGTAAAGTTTTAGATATACGTACAAGGTAAGAATACGCCACACCACGATCCGCGTAACTGGGTTCGTGGGGAGTTGCAATGAAAAATTCCAGTCTATACATTCTGTATATTTACACTTCTTATATCACAATTTATAACGTTGTTTGTATGATTATATTCAGTTTGTTTACAAATGTATTTACCCTGCGAATGTTCTTAACGTACCAGACGCACTAACACAAGCCTAGACATTAAACCTACCTAAGATGTGGTAAATACCGGAGAAATCACACCCTATCAGAGTTTTTAAATACAGACCCCTCATTAAATGACTTTATTGTATTGTCACAACAATCGCTAAAAAATATCCAATCCAACACTAAAATACAAGTTTATAAACGCAATTTTATAAAACAGGTGATTTAGGATTTTAATACAAAAAAGTATTACAAATAATAATTTTCTTGATAACTATGGATAAAATGTACTGTTGATTATTATGTTATACTGAACTCTCATGATAAAGAACTACATAGTTTCTAGCGTTATTACTTTATATCATTCATTTTCCAGACCCTTTCCATATCCTATAGAAAATTTGATTAAAGAGTGTATGTTTACATTAATATAGAATTAAATATTCATATACTCAGTTAGTTATGGAGTATTTTATTATACAAATAAAATCTGGGAGTGTTTTAATTTGCAGTTTTATATTTTAAATTCATACTTATCCTTATTTGCTCAAAATTGTAAAAATAATTGCTTTTAAATATGTAAAAAGTTTATTTTGAGTGCAGGAATGTATTTTGGGCAGTAAAGGGAAGCTGATAATTTATCTTAATTGCATAATTTATAAATATCTTCTGTAAATATAACCAAATTGTGTTTAAGTTTCTTAAAATCACTGTAAATCGGATTGCAAATGAAGCTCGCAGTATTGGGGACATTTAGAGTCACCATAAAAGGAAGTATATGTAGGCAAAATATTGTCTTTTAAGAGTATTTAAGGGGTGTAATAAGTAGAATACACCAGGCTTACATTTAAACCCCTTTTTAAAACGCTTGGCCATTTAGGGAACAGATTCAAACCCTCCGTGATTTAGGATATACCATTTATTATACTAATGAGACATAATGCAATTATAAACATTCTATGAGGTATATGTGGCAAAAAAAAGTATTTTCACGGTTGAGGTGTACCAGATTTGTATATAAGTATTGCCTCTTTAATTAGTTTATCTCGATAACTCTCAATCAAGAAAATATAAAAAAGAGCAAATTTTAAAGGATTAATTCTCCAAAACCCCTTTCATTAATTGAATTTGTTCAGTAAAAATAAAACTGACCCATGACAACTAAGTATTCCAAAATAATATTTTTGGCGCTATACCTGTATTGTATCTACTGGAAGCGTGCTAACACACATATGTACACGTACGCGAAATAAAACATTTTAACTACTTGTTTGGGGCTCCTAAATTGCTCAATCCTGGATTACCGGACATAACGTAATCTTTGCCATTCCCTTCTTTTTGCAAAAAACGGCTGTAAACAACCCAGCATATTGTACCACGTTGCTCTTCCTCGCCCTCGACGTCTGACCGAAACTTGTAGGCATCTGGACTTCTTCAGTATGAAATGTGATGCCTTCATGAGGAGAGTTTCAGCCTGATTTGATGTATACGACATGCTGCCTTACTACTTTTAGTCTTTCCCAGTATTATCTTAGTTCGCTACTTCATTGCTATTATTATATTATTTTGTTGTTATTTATCGTATCACTTTGTTTTAATATTGTCATTATATTAGGATCATTGATAGATAGCTATTGGCTATATTTAATCCTAGTTTCTATTCTCTTGGCATTACTCTCTATAATTGCCTCTTAACATGTTTACTTGTTTTGAAATACTTAACCGGCACCGAGGATTTAAATTAGATTGTGGGAATGTGACCTGAAAATACGGGTATTTTGAAAGTATTCAGTGGTTGTCTTAATTTTACGTGTATTCTTTAACATATCTCAATAAATTAAAGCTTATAAATGTATTTTTTCTATTTTTTTTACTTGTACGTTGACATTGGGAAAATCGAGGCTATGGCTTTCCACACTCATGCAGTTTAGTATAAAACATTTAAATGTACAGACTCTCCATATCTACAATTTTAAGTTGTGTATTTATTTGAAATATTCAAAGTTTTAAATAAAATAGATAAAAATATTATAATATATATAAATAGATAAATTAACACTGATTAACAGCTGATTAATCTAACAAAATTAAAAAAAAAACTTTTACAACACTCCCATTTTTCAAGCAATAATACTGAGATGTCACAACCGTTCATTTAGACGTAAAATCTCGAGCATGCTATAGGGCAAAATCTAATTAAACGGTTTAGTATTAAATGTATAGAATATTAAACAGCTTTACCAGAACTTTGTTAAAATAATATGACGACAAACTATTTAAATTTTAATCTTAAATAATAATACTAGTAAATATAAAGGCACCTATACCAATTACATGGTATACTTTTAAATAAAAATAAAAATTTAATAAATAAAATTTCAAATTAAAAATATTAGCAAAAAAGGACAAAAATCTTATTTTAGAATTGTAAATGGATAGGGAATAAAAAGGTAAAATTTATATTGTAATCCAGCGGCAGGCACAACGCGCTTGGAATCTGGTCTAGACCTGACTTGATGGCAGTGAATGCTAAACAATAGTTTACAGTGGACTCAATCTTTTGTTAGGGGGCGAACCTGCGTTGAGAGAGATTTTAAACAGGCCTGCAGGAACAGGAGCGTAGTCGGTGCAGGCCGAGAAACCACGCTCTGCTACCATTCCGGGTTGAGAAGCGATAGAGTAAAGTCTTTTAGTGCGAGTTTAAAACTAGTGTCGGGCGTAGGATCCATCGGTATAAATTATTTTAATACCGAACTCCAAGACCTTCACGACCAAAGAGCTAAGTACTTTTGACTGAATGATTAACATTTTTCTAAATTTGAAATTTGCAATATTAAGAAGTGAATTAATTTGAAATTGGAATTGAAACTTTGAAATTAACGATCCAATTCTGTTGAGTGAGGACTATAATATATATATAAATTCTAAAGGAGTAATTTATTTAAAGTCTAACGTAAAATTTCATTGAAATTAAAGGGATTGTAGTAAAAATTAAGAGCTGCAGGTGCTGCACCATATCCTGTAGGAACTTGTGAAAAATTCCTGTTGAGAAACTGTTTAGTTTGTTTGAGAATTTTATTTGAAAGAAGTTTATAATTATTATTTTATTAGTTTTGAGAAGAAGCCTATTAATTTATTTCATTCCAATTTATTCAAGAATATTATTTTACTTTATATTTTATACACACGTATTTAGAGAACAGTGAGCCCATATTAAATTGAAAGTGCCATGCCAAAGGAAGTAGTAATTTTAACCTGTTGTTCAAAACATTGATTTGGTGGAATACAAGGTTAATAATTGACATTTGAATTGATTTAATAAACCTGAATATAAAAAAATAAAAAAAGGGTGCAGTTTTAATTTCCACCAGTATCTACTTAAATCTTATGTGTTCGAGACTATTTAGGGTCATCATAATAAAATCAAAAAATTTTGTATATTAACATTCAGTATACAAATAAGTGCGCCACTCTGCTGTATTCTGGTGAACCTTAATAAAATTGAACTTAGTGGTTGTAAATTAATAAGTGGCTTGGACACTGGAAAATTATAAAGTGTTTAATATTAAAACTTTAAAATGGCACTTAAGGTGGACTTGTTTAACCAAGGAGGAATTGGACTATGAAATTCGGTTAAGAGGTGTGGAAATGTCTCCTAGTCTTAAGGTGATAGATTTAAGGAAAAAAGTTACGGCAGTTAATAAGTCTTGATGTAAATAGTAATTATTTGAACCTGAGTGGAAAGGTTGTTTTCTAGGAGGAATGGGATATAATTAAGTTAGAAAACCCAACTATTAGGAACTAGACTGGAGGGATCCATTGAACAGGGACTAACATTGGACATAGTTAGGTGTGAAACAAAAATAAATCATTGGCAGCGCCGTCTGACTAACTTAAGTAAATTGTTTTAAAATCGAAGAGAAGGATATAGCTAAACATGTTGAAAACCGGAATAGTATATTAAATGAATTGTTGTTAAAAATAAAAAACCTAAAAATTGACAAGGAAACATCTGATAGCTTGGTGCGCAAGTTATCTGATTCCAATTTGGAAATAGAAGGTGAGCTGGAAGAGGCTGGTAAACCGGAAGTGAAAGATAAGTCTGGTCTAAATATGAGAGATGATGTGTTTGTTTCGGGACGGCCACATTTAAGTTATAATAAACTACCGAAACCCCATTGAGCGTTATTTGAAGGAGTAAAAAATCTGCGATGGATTAAATGTTCAAGAATTATTAGAATTCTTTAAAATAATCTTGAAACTTGAAAAGGAAACTAAATGTACGGAATAGGATATTATGGAGATTGCGATTTCACATAGTCAGGGAGCTCTTTTGTCGAAACTATTGGAAATAAAACAGGACGTCACGGTCAAATTAATGCTTGAAAATATTGTTGAATTATTTCGTACCATATCATCAGCGTGAACTTTTGAAATTTGAAAAGGTGCAACGTCCCCAAAGGTATAATGAAAGCTTATCCAACTACATTATAGACATTAAGGAATCAGTAGAAGTACTTTGTTGTAATATAAATGAAAGGGATGTTGTGGAATTAATTAAGGTGGAATTAATCCTGAAACCAGAAATAAACTAGTGTTTATGGGAAATCCGAGCACATATTCCGAACTGGATGAGATGTGGTATAAGGGCGAATAATGTAGGTTATGCTGACAACGTGAGGAAAACAGGGGAATAATTTGAAATGTGAATAGGAAGTATAATGTACCGGTTAACAGGATCAGGGCGAGGCAAGAAACAAACAACTTGTTATAAATGTAATAGACCTGGTCATTATGCTTATCAGTGCCGGGAGCTAAACAGCAAACCTGTTGTAAACCAGCGGAGACCTATTGTAAACCACACTCCCAGCTATTAACCCCGAAAATGAAGGTCGTGATGTACAGGAGTCAAAAAACTCGTTAGTAGGGAAAGTTCGAACAATGAGTTAAGGAAGGGCGAACTTTCCCGGTTACCTAAAATTGTGTCCAAACAAAAATTCACAATGAATTATCTGCTAAATTAAATCATACTTGGCAAAAGAAAAATTTCGGAAAATATCAGTTCATTGCCCAGCTTAGAAATAGATTTTGGCAAGAATATATCATTAAATGTATTATTAGATACTGGTAGTAGTATAAATATAATAAGTGATAAACTGTATAAACTATTATTAGAGAATAAGATTGTAAAGTGTTACAAGTTATCTAACCTGACATGTATGAGTGCTGAAAATAAAAAAATGTCCGTAATCGGCAGTGTAAATATAAAAATTAAAATAGATATGTTCACCTGGAAAGTGGAATTTCTTATAGTGAAGGACTAAGCCCAAAAGGCAATTTTAGGAGCGAACTTTATAAAACATTCTGGTTTGTTAATAGACTTGAAAAATAATTGTTGTCGATTTGACTTTAATGTAGAGAAGTGTATAAAATTTGTGAAAAGTATTACAGTAGCGTGTATGAACACCAATCACACTTGTAAAATAGGATGCGAAGAGGCCAGTAATGAAATAATAAAAATTATAAAGGAATTTGCAACGGTATTTACCGACAAAATTGGTAAAACTCTAGATTATGAGTATAAATTAAAAAGTTTAAAGATCATGAACCCGTAAAACTTAGACCCATATCCATTGAATCCACCTAAACAATTAAAAAATAAAAAAAATTATTGGAACAGGACATTATTCAACCAAGTGTGAGTCAGTACTCGAGTCCAGCCTTTTTAGTAGGTAAGGAAGATGGAAAATCGGAAAGATTAGTAGTTAATTACAAGGAGTTAAACAAGAAGTTGGAAAGAGTGAGTTATCCTATAGGCGACATGCACGAACTATATTACCATTTGAAGGGAAACAATTATTACTCAGTAATAGAATTAACCAAAAGTTTTTATCAAATAAGTTTAGCGAAGGAAAGCCAGGAGTTAACTACGTTCTCGGTACCTTTCGGAAGTTACAGCTTTAAAAGAATTCCTTTAGGATTATTAATTGGAAGTGGGGTCTTGTCGTCATTTATGAATAAAATTTTAGGAGAATTGAGATTTACTTGCACTCTCGCCTTTTTGGACGATATTATTGTGTATTCGAAGACATTGGAGGAACATTATATGCATTTGAAACAAGTGTTAGAGTGTTTAAAGAAAAATAATCTTACTGTGAATCCGGAGAAAGTAAAATTTTTTTTATAATGAAATTAAATTTCTGGGACATTTTGGTTTCCAAAGACACTATAAGAATGGACCCTGACCGTACACGGACGTTATTAGAATCTCCGAGACCCCGGGACAAGAAGGGTATTGCGAGGGTTCATAGGGATGACTAGTTATTTCTCTAAGTTTATTCCAAATTATGCGGAAATAGCTCATCCACTCAATGAAATGAGGAAGAAGTCGCCCAAATTTATGTGGGACCACAAATGTCAGGAATCGTTCAATAAACTGAAACGAGCGGTTACCGTCCCCCCGTGTTAGCCATCCCTGACTTCAACAAGGAGTTCACAGTCCAATGTGACGCGAGTGATAAGGCTCTCGGTTCCTGTTTATTACAGGAAGCGGATAATGGGACATTTAAAAACCGGTGGCCTATTATTCGAGGAAATTTAATGAAAGTGAGGTGAAACTTACTACCTATCAAAAGGAAGCTTTGGCAGTAGTCTGTTCAATAAATAAGTTCCGTAATTTCCTAGAAATGAGACCATTCAACTTAGTGACCGACAACTCAGCATTGGCTTGGGTATTGTCCCACTTTCGTAAGTTAGGAAAATTAGGGCGCTGGGTGGAGGTTATATTGTCTCTACCATTTAAAAATTTTCGCATGTTAAAGGTAATCAGAACCCAGTAGCGGACTATTTATCTAGATTATTTCAAGATAGTGAAGTTGACAACAATGTGTTACATGAACTAGAAAAATTAGTGAATAAGGACAAGATGAACGATAACTCTTTAAAAATGAACAATGAAACTGTAAATAATAAGGACTTAGTAATAAGAGAGGAAACAGTGTCTATAAATAGTATAAGTAAGATGGCCTTTTAGCTTTATGGACTTAAAAACGCATCAGAAGCAGGATGTAAATATAACTAAAATTATGGAGGGCGTATTGAACTATACCAATAGTGATGTTTACAGTGTGGAAAAAGGGGTATTGTTTTTTTGTGAACAATAAAAAACAATTCTAAAGGGATCTATTTACCTGAGCACTTATTCAAGGTTGTATACGAGTATTATCACAACTCATTGTCTGGCTGTCACTTCGGCATTTTAAAAACACAACAGAAAATAAATGAAAGGTTTTATCACCCTAAAACTAAATGATTATGTGAAGAATAATGTAAAATGTTGTGAAGTATGTTTGAAAGCAAAAGTAGCAACTGAAGGGACCAAGGACCTTTGAACAGCAATCTGAACAGTCGTCCAATGCAGAAGTTATATATGGATATTTATGGGCCATTACCTGCATCTTCCAATCGAATGCAATACATCCTGATAGCAGTAGATGACTTCGCCAAATATAATTCGATAATGCCACTCAGGAAATGCACCTCAGATAATGTAATTAATGCATTAGAAAATAATATTTTCAAAAATTTTTCTTTGCCTGAAGAATTCGTGACGGATAATGGAATATATTTTGTCAGCGAGGAATTCAAAAATTATTTGTTTAATTTGGGCATAAAACAAAGGACCATTATACCTTATACTCCTCAAGGAAATAAAAGTGAAAGGCAAATTCGAAAATTTAAATCAAATTCTGACAGCTTATTATCATGACTGTAAAAAGAATTGGGACAAGGATTTGTACCATGTGCAAATGGCCCTAAATACTTGTCACAATGAAAGCATAAAGTCGTCTGCATTTGAATTAATGTTCAGTTTCAAAGCAAATGATGGTTTGTCACTAAAATGGCAAATTAAAGATATTTGTGATGAAAAATGGAGCAAAGATAAGAATGCAAAGATGGTTGAAGCTATTCAAAATTTAAAAAGACAAAATTGAGCTGAATTCGAGAAGAAACCGATACAACCGAAATCACAGGCAATTAAAAAATGTATGATGTAGTCTATTGTAGAATTACAAATCAGCGATATAAGCTAGATCTGAAATATGAGGGACCATTCAGAATAATTTCAATTATTAGCTCCAACTCATATGTAGTTCAGAATTTAAAAGAATTGAATGAGTTCCGTAGAATACACTTGCAGGATGTGAAACCCCACTGGGGGAAAGAAGAATGCATGTTTGAATATAACAAAAACAAAATAATTACCGAGGGGTTAATAATTTGAATTACAAAAAAAATTTAAGAAAGGAACTGATTAAAAATTATGACGAATTAAATTAGTTGTAAGAATGAAGAAAAACTATATTAGATGTACGCTGTATGTATGTATGTTTGATTTGAGAAATTTCAGTGACAAGGAAGGTTAAATTAAAATATATTGAACAATTGAGGAAATTCTACAGCCCTGTTAAATTGTAAATATTAACTTGAATTGCAATCTTGTAAAAATGTATTTTAAACATGAAGAAACCTCAAGAGGAATAAAAAGTTTATAATTTGGATAAAAGGGCACAGGTGAAGTAAACAGTTGCGATAACTACATGGTTTGGGAGAGGAGGAGTGTATTAAAACAATTCAGTATTTATTTTTCTGAATAATGCACAAATCCGAAACTCATGGTCCGTAATTAATGTTATTAACATGTGTTATTTATGTTTGTATGTAAATTAATAACTAACACGAATATTGGAATATTAATTTAAACTTGTTAGTCTGATAAAAATTTATGCCAAGGAAGAGGGGAACAAAAAAAAGACTGTTATGTCTATGATAAACAATGGTATAGGTAAAAATAATAAAATAAGAACTGACACCCCCGTCTGGGGATATGTTTTAATTCTATATGAAGCTGCGTCAACCAGTGAATGGGCGAGCCAAGGACACACAGTCGTGCAGGGCGAAGGTTCCAAGGACGACCCAACTGATAACAGACCGGACCTGCAATAAAACATCCCAGAACAACAATCACCGTCTTCCTCGTTCGACCCCATTGTGAAGGATTATTCTGGATGGACTATCTTTGTGTGGTAGGACTTAGAATTGTAAAAAGGTAGGTGGCAATTGGACTCTTAATATTTGCCATAGTTTAGGTCAAGGTTTCTATTGGGGAACTTAATTGTTTAAGTTTTCAAAAACAATCTGATAATGTATGGACTCTTTTAAAAAGAATTTATAATAATTAACGCTTGGTTAAAATAACTTGACAACTAGTATGCTGCCTCTTCTTACAACTATTTATCAAAATAAATTAAAACAAATATTATAAATAAAAAAAAGGTTTTGTAGATTTTATGAATGCATGTTGAAGGCTAGGTGGAAATACAATTTCTAAAGGATGTGAGATAAATTCTTAGATTTTAAGTATAAAACTTGGCAGATACCAACGCTTTTAAGGGGGGGTGTGTATACCCAATTACATGGTATACTTTAAATAAAAATAAAAAATTTAATAAATAAAATTTCAAATTAAAAATATTAGCAAAAAAAAGGACAACAATCTTATTTTTAGAATTGTAAATGGATTAGGGAATAAAAAGGTAAATTTATATTGTAATCCAGCGGCAGGCACAACGCGCTTGGAATCTGGTCTAGACCTGACTTGATGGCAGTGAATGCTAAAACAATAGTTTACAGTGGACTCAATCTTTTTGTTAGGGGCGAACCTGCGTTGAGAGAGATTTAAACAGGCCTGCAGGAACAGGAGCGTAGTCGGTGCAGGGCCGAGAAAACCACGCACTGCTACCATTCCGGGTTTGAGAAGCGATAGAGTAAAGTCTTTTAGTGGCGAGTTTAAAACTAGTGTCGGACGATAGGATCCGTCGGTATAAATTATTTTAATACCGAACTCCAAGACCATCACGACCAAAGAGCTAAGTACTTTTTGACTGAATGATTAAAATTTTCTAAATTTGAAATTTGCAAAACTAAGAAGTGAATTAATTTGAAATTGGAATAACAATTATTGAAACTTTGAAATTAACGATCCAATTCTGTTGAGTGAGGACTATAATATATATAAATTCTAAAGGAGTAATTTATTTAAAGTCTAAACGTAAAAATTTCATTGAAATTAAAGGGATTGTAGTAAAAATTAAGAGCTGCAGGTGCTGCACCATATCCTGTAGGAACTTGTGAAAAATTCCTGTTGAGAACTGTTTAGTTTGTTTGAGAATTTATTTGAAAGAAGTTTTATAATTATTATTTTTATTAGTTTTGAGAAGAAGCCTATTAATTTATTTCATTCAAATTTATTCAAGAATATTATTTTACTTTATATTTTATACACACGTATTTAGAGGACAGTGAGTCCCATATTAAATTGAAAGTGCCATGCAAAGGAAGCTAGTAATTGTAAACCTGTTGTTCAAAACATTGATTTGGTGGAATACAAGGTTAATAATTGACATTTGAATTGATTTAATAAACCTGAATATAAAAAAAATAAAAAAAGGGTGCAGTTTTAATTTTCCACCAGTATTCTACTTAAATCATATGTGTTCGAGACTATTTAGGGTCATCATAATAAAAACAAAAAATTTTGTATATTAAACATTCAGTATAGCACCTCAACTCCGCATGCCTTTTTTGCAAATTAATTGTATTAAATAACTAAAATAAAACAATAAAATATTCACAACAATGTAATAAGTTCTAAAACTCTAGAGCTCAAGGCTTAATCATGCAAAAAAGACCTAATGTTCTAAATATATTTCCAATGTAATAATTAAGAATTATTTTTGAAGACAGCCTTTAAAGTTTATGATGTGTACGTGTGTGATATTTTATTAAAATATGCAAATCCTGTTTTAATAATATTCATGCCAAAAAGTGTTTTACAAATCTGATTAAATTCTAAATATGTAAACGGAAAGCAAATTAGACCAATCACCTGGTAAAATATGGTATTGGGAACATTTCAGAGTAACGTTTTTTAAAGTCAATTCAAACGAAAAAAAGGATTTTATGGTAATTTGACAATTTTACCCACACGCGCTTTAACCTCCGTTGATCAAATTGAGTCCTATCGGGCGTAAAATCAGTTCAGAAAGTTGCGGCTAGATTAATACAGTCGACCACATATGTAATCAACCAAATTTGTAAGATTTGGAGGAAATCCCTTAGAAAATATTTATGGTCAAATAAATCTTGGGTGATGTCTTATTACACTTTTATTTTACTTTGTGAGAACTTTTGTAACAGAAGTTATTCAAATATTTTTGAATGAGTTATATTCTACCAATATATTGAGATATATGATCATAGATATCTGCCTATTGCAATTGAATTTCCGGGAGGGATTTTTGCATTTTTTTTTGATCGAGAAGAACGACCTTCGAAAAGTTATATATACATTTATGCTATATAAATGTGAACTACAATAACTGAAGTAGTTTTTTAATTGATCCAGACAAAGCTTTGTTCGGTACTAGCAGATAACATGTTTGAGCTTGTTGGTTAATTAATCAGTTATTATGTAAAATTAATGAGGGCGTGTTAGTATAATTCAATGAAGTGTGTTTAATTAAACTAGTTCTCTACTCTTTTTAATTTTTTCCATCAATAAGAGTAGACAAATAAATATATACCTCTTAAGAAGATGGACGGGAGAATTCACTCGAAATTTCATACGGACAGTGACGTTTCAGTAAAGATGACTTTGCAGTTTCGAACTGAAGAACAATATTTTGCTAGAAGTAGATCAAGTGTTGTGAAGACCGGGTTCTTCGGAAAAAACCACCGTTAACTCTATAGAATTCTCACTCAACAACCAATAAATTAGGTACAATAAAGTACAAACTTTTCATCGTGGTACAATAGACCTAAGTTTTTAGAATCAATCGTAAATAATTAGGCTTCTTCTTTAAAAAGGACTTTAAAAACACACTTATTTCTGTACATTGGTTTACCGGCTGGAAGTACGGGTGTCCATGAAATAAAACATAATGATATATTAAATAAAAAAAGTCAGTGAGCGGGTAAAATTAATGCTTTATCTATTCACTACATAATACTCCAATATAAATTGAACATAAAATTCATCAATTTTTTGTATTTTTACAAGTTGTATTTAGAAAATACATTGTACTTTTCTCTCTATGCCTTGCAATATTCAAGTTAATGGAATCATGTACACGAAATATAACAATATAAACCAAACACCAACATAGGACTGGCCAGTTCGACAATTCCATAGAATTAATTAACAATTCAACAAAGAAACAATTTTTGCTATCTCTCGATCTCGATAAATTAATAGTAAACAGCTTTCTTTATGAAATAAAAGATGAAAGTATATTATGTATGTAAATCTTAGTGAACGGACAGATTTAGGTCAAAACAGTTTTTTTGAACTCTATGTGTAAAGTGGAAGGGCTCAAGAAAACACCATAGAGTTCCTTTAAATTTGCTATGCGGTAAAAATGCATCATTGAACTATTCAATGAAGAATTTAAAATGAATTAAGATTAGGATTTATCAAAAGAGAGCTAACAGACTATAAAAATTTCTTGCCAATCCCCAAATATTTTTCTAGTGTAAAATTAATAAGCGAATCTCAGACAAACTAGACTGGTTATAGCATCGCTTAGACGCAAGTTTATAAACAGCTTTGATTTCCTGCTTTTGGATCAGCGAGGGCAGTAATACAAGGAACCCCTTAGCACTACCCTGTGCGGTGTGTGATAGGATATTTAGGGTGGGTAACGTTAAGGTAGAAGCCGCTTCCTGTCAAAATCCCAAGAAAAGAGGTAACAGGCACTACAGTAGGGGCCAGATGTCTACGTTAAAAACAGGCAGGGATGACCGGGAGAGACAAAACTTCGTCATGTTAAGTCTTTAACAAGCCTTTAACTTTAAAGGAGCCCACCAATTCTAAAATTAATCGTCCGCTTTAAAGTACATCTGTTGAACAACCCTTATTACTCCAATATGTCTACATTTGCGTGAGTGATGTTGTACTCCGTCCACATCCATTAGGCTGCCTAGATTAATTAAACTGACATATATTTTTTTGCTGGTTTGTACATAAAGCTACAAGTGAATCCTTCTGGGATAAATTCGTAAACTGTACAATCATTGCATGAACTAAACGCTCTAAACAGGATAAACTGATAACAACAATCCGCTGAATACACAACGTCAGGTGAGCGACAGCAGTTCATCATCACTCTCATCAAACTGGCCTCGGGTCAAGTACATACCTGTCCTTGAAGTTCTGTACATATAGGTTATAAGACTTATAGTAACCCCTATAATTATCAGAAACATTGTATATTACCTCAATATATTTTATTATTTTTAAAATTATATATATATATACTATTTATTAATAATAATTAATACTCTATTTATATTATATATATATATATATATATAT
This sequence comes from Homalodisca vitripennis, assembly GCF_021130785.1. NCBI lineage: Eukaryota > Metazoa > Arthropoda > Insecta > Hemiptera > Cicadellidae > Homalodisca > Homalodisca vitripennis. The sequence continues at coordinate 133,127 of NW_025776551.1, forward strand.
ATATATATATAATAATTTTTAATTCCTGTAATTTTTACCAAACCTATCGTAGTATAACGACAATTTCTGTATGGATGTTGTATGTCAATTTCAAGAAAATCCGGGTTGTATAATTATTAATGCAAATTGGCTTCCGGATCCTGGATTATGATTGCAAAAAAACGGTAGAATATTAAAGAATGAGAGGGTTCTTACAATGTTGTTTTCAAGTACTAAATGATAACTACTTTAACAGGAAACAATTTAAAATGATGAAAAGCAGAGGTCCATTACGAGACGTTTTAAATTACGACAGTGGTTTAATTTACTAAAGTGTTTACTCTCCAGCCTTGGTCTGTTTGACAACTAAGGGTTTAGTGGAATACCTTTCACGTGACTTCCTTTACATTTGACGAATAAAATCACTTGTGGGATTTTAGGACGTGGTAACTTTTTCAAAATTTTTAAAAGGTTGTATTGAATTGGGTATTTTCTAGGTGTTTATGAATTAATAAATTTACCAGTATTTGATATCCTCATCAGCTAAATGATTTGTAAAAGCTAAAATAGAAATAAATTCAAGTTTTTTAGAGTGTAAGACCACCTTCATAAGCAAAACATCATCTCCAAAAATCACGTATTTGTTTGTATGAGATTTTGAGAGCAATAAAACTATTTTTCATTTTATTAATAATATGTATAATATAAATAATTTATAGAAATTATAACTCTTTCTTGAATATAATTCTTTTAAGAAAAGTTAAGTAGTAATGTACATAGCATAGCAATTGTAACTAATTTTACTCAATGATAACAGGGTGTTGAGTAAACATGATAAGTTGTCATCATTTCTTAAATTTAATATTAAAAATATTGAGATTTCTTTAAGATTAAAAAAACAGAGAGAAAATTATGTAGAAGATCGCCAGAAACGTGTGTTTTTAATAGGTTTAAAGTTATGTACAATTTAGCTACGTAATTATCGTTAATTTTATCATCATGCATCTAATTGTTTAATATATTCATTGCATACTAATAGTTTTTTAGTTTTGTAGTTTGTTTTAAATCGCTGAGAAAATACTTTTTTTAGTAAAACTTCCCGATTTGGTCCCGCTTTGATATATAATAATAATAAAAGTGAGAAATGAACCCTCTGAGAGATTGTTGTTTTAACCGTATGGCTACGAGCATTAGGATGTAATGGTTAAAACCCAGTATAAATCGATTAAGTACTTTTGAAAAGTATTTCTAATTGAATGTTTTCGGATAGAAATATTTTTAAATCACGTTCGTAATCTTTGATATTAAACCTTATTACATTGCGAATTTGGAAGGTAAGTACGTCCATATATTGAGGTGGTAAATTCTATTTGTAGATCTGAAAAAACTTAAACGGATTTCTCGTATGAAACTTAGGTGGTTATATTTTCGTTCCTATTTCATAGGTGTAACTTTTCTCCCATCGTAATATTAAGGACATACTAACAGACTATCTATGTATATTTTTATCAATAACAGTAATTAATATTAAATAACTAAATGTAATATATACATAGTGATAAAGATAAAAAAATTCAACGTGTATTAAATGTAATTTCCTGAACAGGTTAAGGAAAATTGGTTAAGTAAACTCTATACATTATATCATGATTGTATAATAAATGGAGCATAATTATTATTGACCAGGAAATCATTATTAAATAATGACAAAGAGCTAAGTTAGAAGAAACCAATAGTTAAAAAAAGTTATGGTTTGTGCATGGCAGTTAAGAATAAGTAGTACCAAACTCTCTCTAGTAAAAATATTGATAAATTAGCCAAACACAGTGCTGCAAATTTTGTACAGTCATGTTTATTCAGTGACTATTATAAAAACTTATGAAATATACTATTAAATAGAAAAACTGCGCACATTACGTGTCACAAAATTAAAACTACTAATACATTATTATTGCATTTTCTAGATGTCATTGCACATTGAAAGCCATTAATATTGTAAAGTAAACGTTTATAAAACACCAACCGTTAATGGAATGGAAATAAACATGCGCAGGCCGTCAGCCAAACCGTGTCAATAACAGTTTGTTGACAGATATGAACAGATTCTGTGTGACAATTTCGCGGCGTTTCCCAGGCTCACATACCCGTGCAAAATAAATTAAACATGGAACGTTTTTTTACCCATCCTTGTTTCTAATTTTATTTTTAATAATTAGTAATTTATTTGTTAAATATATAATTATAAATTAATAATTAAAGTTCACTGCACACTTTAATAAAAGTAGACTTTCATATTATTGTTTAAGTTTTATTTTAAAATGTATTGTTTGTTAGTAATAAAAATTATGTAGCAAACCTTCTATATTTTTTGTCTTACGTTATATTAAAAAAGGCAGGTCAGTGTATGTAACTTTTTAAATTCAATATTTTTTATCAAGATATTGATATTGATTTCTAAGGAGTATACTCTGAATATAATATGTTTTGAGTAAATAATTGTGAACTGAGATGACAACTAAGGAACCATGACTTGTACTATGACATATTTTATGTCCATACTCAAACCATAGCCAAGCGGTTACATATTGGGTCCATAAATCACAAAACACGTTGTAACATGTAAGACTTACCGTTAATGTATTGCTATCCCACCCAGAACACTTCACAACTCAATAATGTGAACATATCAAGGTATAACTCTTAGGTTGCTTATACCTTTGAGTATAATTTATGAATTTAAATACCTAGTATAGTAAAAGCCAACGGCATTACATCACTATTACAAAAAGTAAGAACATCTTATATTATAAAGGAATTCTCATATAGAAGCTTTTTGAATTTTACCATCGTTTATTACACCCAATAAAAACAATGCCTACAAAAGAACATATGCAGTGTCTTCCTGAATGATATATATGACACAATTTTGGCCCATTAAGTTTATTGGTCCATCAGTAGATATTTAAGCAATTTAGAATATTGAAATAATTAGGTATTTGACAAAGAAACGAAATGGGACCATTGTCTTTAAAAGCATACAACTTTTGGCGTATTAAGTCTTATCCAGGGATTAAATATTAATGCAAGGCAATGAATATTTGGCAAATAAATCAGAAATAACATGTCATATAATTGTTGAATGAATTTTAAAAAACCATAGTATTATTTACTCTATTAAGGTTAAAAAATTCTCCTTAAGATTTTTCCGTGCACAGGTAGCCTCATTATTGGTATTTCATTAAAAGCTCAATCTGAAAATTGGTTTTCCTCACTCTGCTATATGTATATGAATTTGGTTGCATATACGCGATAGTAAAGAATGTGGTCCATTAGCAATGAAAGTATACTGATAGTTTTGTGAAGCGAAAAAAATTTGTATTGCCAGTAAATGTTCTTTTGTTGTAACTAATTTAAAGAAAACATATATAAAGCAAAATATATCGATTATTTATTATAAATTCTGTGAATTTTATTAGACAACCAATTCCCCAATATAAAAATCACTGTTGTAGAGAATAGTGTTTTCGTTCAGATAATTGTCCTGCGAAATTATATAATTTAAAACAAATAATAACATACACTTAACAATTATTTATAATCTAAACTAAAATAAAAATTTTTATCAATAATTCAAAATATTTATTAAGTTACTGAAGATTACATAGTTAACCAGAATAAACTTTAGAACATTTTTTGCAGTTTTTTATTTATACAATGTAAATTTTTAGACACTTGCAGGTAACGAAGTAACATAAATAATTTTAAACCAAAGTGACATATGTTTTAAGTAACTTGGTGGCTAAATGTTGTATTTAATTCGTAAAATTAATTCATGAAATTTCACCACCATTATTTTGAGGCAATGTATTTAATAATAATCAAGTCTTCAAAATATAAAGTTTTAATTGTAATTTTGTACAATATTGTTATATGTTTTATATGTTTTATTTCAGGAACATGTAAACGAATAATAACACCTTATCGGTATATACTTATAATTTTTTTATATACACGATATATTTTGTTATTAAAAAAATGGTTTATAGCTCTTAAGTTATCTGTTATGAATACAAGACAGTAGACTAATAGCTTATGATATTTCCATGATGGGAGGTAGAAGTTAAAGTAAAAGTTTAGAGGAATATTAGCCTATAAACATACTAAAAACACTCTAGCTAAAGATACAGATATATGTTTTAACAGTATGTAAACAAAATATAAAGTTGAGGATTAATATACGAGGAAGAATAATTGTTAAAACAACATTTTGTATGAAAAATGTATATTTAAAATTATTTTAAAGGAGAAATCGATCTTATACTAAATCACCCCTCCATAGGCTACTGGCCTGCGTGAGGATCTTATGAAAAATATAAAAAAGTGCAATAGAAGCAGACACCAGGTAAATATGTTTCTATCTCTTAGTTAGAAATTCTAAAGTATTAAACCGCTCCGGCATTATTTTTACCAAATTAAGTTGTAACAAAAAAATACAATACTTTTAAGCTGTAAATAACTAAAATCATTCACTCAGAAGAAAGTTTCAGTTCAAATGTGACCGTCATCTCTAAATGTTAAAACTGAAGGATCTTTTTGCAATAAAATGCATATCAACTGATGTACATAAATTCCTTTTCCAAACTTTGAATGGCCTATCTTAAAACCTTAAGGAAATATCAAACAATTAGAGAATAAAGTTTTTTATAATTACCTCGTATATGTAAAAAATGTATGGTTTTGTGTGTTTGTTGGGAACTGTTGCAAATGACTGCCATCTTGAAACTTTTTATGGGTTAAGATTGACTAACAAAACTCACGTAAAATATGTACAACGTACTAGCTGTTTACCACATTTAGTTCGGATAAATTAACGGCGGTTATTGTGTTCACAATGTCGCGTTACATAGCATGTTTTGGCCAGGGTAGCTAATTTATAACTTTAAGTGTACTACTTTCAATGCTTACTTCATTGTGAAGTTATAGCAACATTTTCTCTTCTTTGTCTTAAGGAAAACCATCTGAAAATCTTAAAGTTAAAAAACTATAAATCCAAACCCAACTACACAGCTTTAAGAGTTAATAAAAATTAAGAAAAATGAATAAAATAACGCATCAATACGGTACGACTAATATTTATACACTAAAACGTACAACAGGCAAAAGCTCTTGTAATTTCAGTCACGTGAATACTCTGCTCCTGAACTACGTGATACTGTTGTACATTTCCTGTATTTCAGTCACGTGACACAAGCGCGAAGATGTGTCCGGTACAAATATAGACAATTTCTGGTCTGTTTGAGATACATGGTTTCATTTAAGCAGTAGAAGTCTACTTATAATTGCAGTAGTAACTGATACTTCAATCTACATCAAAAATATCAATGACATTCAAATACAATCATTTCATATGTACAGCTCTATTTTTAAATCATATATTAGAACTCAATTGAAATGTATAAAATTTAAAACACATGGATTTAATTACTTGTGAAGTCTACTTTTTTCAAAGTTTTTCTTTCTTATAAAACGTAACGAGTAAGAATTACCAAAATGAAGGATTAAATGATCCGACTACACAAAAAAGTAGTAGAATCACGTCAAGTTAATACAAACTATTATACAAGACTCCTTGAAATAAAGTCATTTTGTATTCACAGAATAGTATGGCTAATTTTTTTCCAACACTATAAAGCAAAGCTTAGATTATTACAAACTTTAACATCATTAAAAAAGTACCATACCGTTCCATAGAACGGTTTTTAAATATGCCTGAAGCGGCATTTATATACAAATTCATGCATCTTTTGAATATATTTTTATAAAAAATTAAATAATAAACATTTTTTTATAATTAGATTAATGTATATAGCTTTGTTGATTTAAATATCAGTTAATGTGTAGACTACGTCCTCGGTTCATTTCGATCAAACCTCTGAGAATGGTACCAGTAATAATCAACAAACTACAGTGGGGCAAGATGTAGCAGATAGTACTAATAAGAACCGGAAGAAACATGTCGACAAAAAATAATGTAAAAAGGGTTTGCCCAGTGTAGATACAAATTTGCTTTTTAAGTGGCCATCCAATACACTCTTTACAGGTTTAACATAACTCCCAACAAGTCACAAGTCCCCAGCGTATTTTAATGTTTTTAGTGAATTTACCTGTACCTTAATGGTAGGCTTCCTGTGGCGATCATTGTTTTAGCTATATAAATTAATAGCTATCTTTATACATATGCGCATATTTTATTAAATTTACATCAAGATGCATTCACGCACGCCCGAGACTCTACTAGCCATCTATGAGATTAACTTCACCTACTCTCTGTCATTCTGTGATTGATATAAAAAAAAAACTGAAATATCGGCAAACTTTTATTAAATATAGCCACGAGACAACTGAATAAATCACTAAATATTCCAGTGCTTGCCTCTTTGGTCACGAGGATACTCAAAATAAGGACTCTAAGGGAAAGCCCAATGTTCTTGAAAAAGGCTCCCCCACCTCCTTTTCACCAATCAGGAGGCCGGCCGGCCAGCGCGCACAGATCCCTTAGCCCATCTAGCATGTATTGCTTTATGTGGAAGGTGAGAAATTTTACATGATGAGACCGGAGGAATAACCAAGAGGTTTGATATTGTTGCAGGATACCTTTGGAATATGTGTGGAGTCAAATTTGAATTTGTTTAAATTATATTTAGCAAACGCTACAGAAAAAAAAGATTATTTTGTTCTGTATTTCAAAACAAATAATAATAAATTGTAAGAAAATCCGAATGTTTTACTCCTTTACTCCAATACAAACATGTTTTACTCATTGGTAAATAAAAAACCATCTCAAAATTTCTGTGGGATTTATTTCTCTGGCAGTACCCATCCTTTAGAGACCTCCAATGATTAACCACTGGCATTTTAAAATCTACAAATTTCTGGTGGTAACTTACTTAGAGGGGCCTCTTTACCCCTCTGATTGACTTACAGCAATCATTGTTTTCGATCGATATTTAAATGTGAATCCATTCTTTGAGGCGATTAGGTCTCTAAAAGCAATAATTCCTCAACTATGGATCGCACTGCTGTGAAGGAAATAATAATGTTAGTAAGAAAGAACTCAATCACATCGTATACGTTTCCTTTATATAAATTAATTTAAACTTTAAAGAAAGACAAGTGCTTATTGCTATTTACAAGGTATCTACAGATCTCAAACTTCAGTATATGATTTTTCAAGTATAAATAAACAGTTAATAACGTATAAAGTCTAATCAACTGTGAGACGCGAGATCAGGGGCAAATGAACTATGTGTTACTTACAGGATTAAATTAGGATTGATGCCACTCACCGACGTGCCCTTTCTCCTTACACCCGCTGCACGGCTCGGCTGACGTCCAATCCTTCTGAGGGCTCCCATGGACTCGACCGGTGTCTATGGGTGGGTCGGCAGTTGGTTAATTCAGCTAACACTTTACAACCGTTCTTGGCGACAGGAGGGGGCACATGGTTCAAAGAAATTCATGTGTCCCTGACCAAAACGAAATTCCAGAAATCTAAGTAGTTTCACTAAAAATAAACGCCTTGTTGAGCTTGTGAGAGAAAGAATGAGGACGAACATGGTGGAGGGTCATATACAACAACTGCTACCAACCATACACTGATCCGGGGAACATACAGGAAACTAGGAGAGAGGGGCTTGTATAGACCGATCAGATCATCACGTGATCTCGGGTGTTGCTTGGTAAGATCAATTCTCCTGATTGCACGTCTATGTCCAGACTGCCACCCAACCCAGATTATTGATTTTATGTTCAGAAGATACAAATAGAAAGCATATAAATCTAGACAGTGAAATTAGTATATTATGCTAATGGAATATTATGCACAGTCCCGTCTTATGTCAAATGATAGAGTCTATCTTACTTAATTTACAATCTGCTTTATAATTTATTTCATTGAATTGTGTAAAGGTATGAAACTGAAACATTGGAACCATTATGTATGTAATAGGAATCAGTAAAATAAATAGTCTCAGGTTTTAAATTGCAACCTAAAAAAAATGTTCTAAATGAGTAACAAATCAACAACCGAAAATTTTGTGAGAAATTTATGATAATAGTGAAATATATGAGTTAGTTTTTAACATACCAATACAATTTAATAGCAACTTCAATCCACTACGAAATGTATATGTGCCGACGACCATATCTGACTTAAATTACTTTAATAAAGCTATTAAATTTTGTTTATCTGCTGATTAATAATAAGATGATTATTACATTTAACATCTTAATTTACTAGCTGATTAATATTATTTATCATTAATGAATATTACTATGAACAATTTTTATTTTTTTGGCGTTGTTCTTTGAGTTTGATTTTATTTCTTATATGAACCGTTTTAACGAATAAAATGTATTAAACATACCATACCAGGTTTCCACAATTTAGTAATTGTATTGTTCTTTACTTTCATGCAGTTAATTTACTAAATAAAATTAGTACTATAGTATTTACCTTTTTAATTTCTCAAATTAAATAACAATCCTTTCGTGCAGTCAAATAAATTATAATAATAATTGTTAAGGGTATTATTATAATAGTCATAAACGTGAAAATATTCCATTATATGGTGTTTCAGAATTGATCAACAAATGTAAATATTAGTGCAAAAGGATTTATTTATAGAATTAATTTTTAATTCTATTTCGTAAACGCATACTCCTCATCACCTGTTTTATAATATATGTATCGAAAAGCATGCACAAGGAGAAGTTGAATTTAACTCTATTAGTAACTAAAGATGTATGGGTATCATTGGGTGGGAGTATGAGTCGTGTTGGAGTAGAAAACAGCATTATTATTCCTTGTGGAACACCACTAATGGTCAAAGTAATTTTTTTTTACGTAGACCTAATATACTTCTTATTAATGCTACAGTGTGAAAAATGTTTTGTACATTGTCCTTGATGACCCTGTATTTGGTAGGAGCCAATATCGAGCTTGGCGATGGTTTAATTATAATAATTATTAATCTGTCTTGTACACACGACCAAAAGTATTTTTATATGATTTTGCTCGTTGAAGATTACAAGTCTCTTTATCAAACTGGTATGAAATTGGGTTTTTTTTAAACCATCAATAAGGTAATAATCCGAAATTAGCCATAAAAATGTGTTAAAGAAAAATTTAGGTTCGAGGACACTTTAAAAATTAACGCCAACTAACAGCACTATTATCAGCTAAAGCACCATACTTTATAACAATACTGTAAACACATGAAACGTCTGGCTAGAGTACTAAAATATTCACTGAAAAAATTTACAATGTTATTTAAGAATAAATTTATAAATGCAAAAATAAACAAATATTTTCATTTTAAATTCTTTAAAATAAAGTTTTTTTAGTTTTTGCAGGATTAAAAAAATTATTAAATATATATTTAAATATTGCAATTTATTGTAGAAACTACCCAATTGGGAACGTGAGCACGCCGAACGACAATACTGACGCAGGTTTTGACCAGCGGGGCGTTCGTAGACGGCAGTGCCCATATGAACAATCGCCCCTTGGAACTTTGATCCGATGCTCGGTGGGGGGGGGGGGGGGAAAAAAGGCCCTTTCAGACTGGAGCCCAGACGGTAAGAGCGCCAAAGCCAGAAGGGGACTAATCGGTGCGCCTTAGGGGGAATCCTAGGTTTGTGGCCCGCTGGGTAACAGGTCGCTAGCTCCCTTACTTCGCGAGCAATTCAAAATGGCTTCAACGAGCCCTCTCGTGTAGGAGAGGTTTTGAAATTCTGGCGTAGGGAT